>NC_084743.1:45283901-45458901 GCF_033978785.1 Entelurus aequoreus
TAAATCCTTTCAGCAAAAATATGGCAATGTTGCGAAATGATCAAGTATGACACATAGAATGGATCTGCTATCCCCGTTTAAATAAAAAAATGTCATTTCAGTAGGCCTTTAACTCCATTTTCCAGTAGCTTGGCTAACGCCAAGCTACTTTTTTAATGAGTAGCTTTTCCTGCAGTTTAGCTACTTTTAGACCCATAAAGCTAGGTAGCTTACATCAAAGCTGCAAGCTACAAATAGAGAAAATGGACTGCGAATCCAGCCATGAAAATATTTGGAGAAAATGAATGAAAACATCCGTACATACGGAGAAAATAACTGATGATTGGTTGGTGTTTGTATGATTATTCACAATTGGCTAAGGTTAGGGCGAAACATTATGAACTGGCCAATCAGAGGCAATAGAAGGCGGGTCATTGAAATTAGTACGCAAAATCATGACAGACACGCAATCATGTCACATGACGCTGAGGGAGTTGGAGATAGACGCTTCAAGCTGACTCAAAAAAACAAAAAAAACAAAAAAACAGAAATGGCAGAAAAATTCTCTCCCCCAGATTATATTTTTCCTTTAGTGATGAAGACGATTTATAGGACAGTGTTTTTCAACCACTGTGCCGCGGCACCCCGTGAGATACAGTCTGGTGTGCCGTGGGAGATTATGTAATTTCACCTATTTGGGTTAAAAATATTATTTGCAAACTAGTAATTATAATCCGCTAATGTGCCGTTGGCAGTGTGCAGGTAAAAGGGTATCTAATGCTTAAACCAAAAATCAACAAAAGGTGAGTGCTGCTAAGAAAAGGCATTGAAGCTTAGGGAAGGCTATGCAAAACTAAACTAAAACTGAACTGGCTGCGAAGTAAACAAAAACAGAATGCTGGACGACAACAAAGACTTACAGCTTGTGGAGCAAACGGCGTCCACAAAGTACAAATGAACATGACATGACAATCAACAATGTCCACACAAAGAAGGACAGCGACAACTTAAATAGTCTTGATTGATAAAACAAAGAGGGTGCGGGGAATAGCGCTTAAGGAAGACATGAAACTGCTGCAGGAAAATACCGACAAAACAGGAAAAGTCACCAAAATAGCAGCGCAAGACAAGAACTAAAACACTATACAGAGGAAGACACCAAAAAGTCATGGTGTGATGTGACAGGTCGTGACAGTACTTAGAGACAAGAGCTATAGTGATGCATGCTTGTGTGGGGAGGCGGGGCCGGCAAATCGACAGCGAAGCGAGCCCCGCCGGGGCCGACTCCGAGATGGCGGCGAGGAGGCGTGGCCGGCGGACCCGCATCCAAATGGACTGCAGGTGCGGGGATCGGGCAGCTGGGCACAATCAATTAATCCCCTCTCAGTGTTTAAAAGGACGGCAGCCGAGAAGGACGGGGCAGAAGGAGGTGGAGAGCCAATGGTGCATGAAGAGAAAGCAGCAACGCACGCAGCTGAGCGAGAAGCGGATGCTGAGCGCGAGAGGAAGCGACCGAGAGCGAGACGCAGAAGACGCGGCTGGCTGAAAAGCGACTGGGAGAACGAGCAGTGGAAGAGGAAGGAGCTGGAAAGCGATCCAACCTGAGACTTGAGGTTTTATTGAAAATAAAGTCAAACCTGCTTATCAGAATGTCCTTCCTTGGTGGTCTTGCGAACCCGGACGACAGACAGAGTCGTTCACAGCTTGGTTATGGTTTGAATCCATATCCAACACTTGTGAGAACAACATTTTATTGTCAATATCAGCTGCTGAGTTTCATTTTTTAATGTTTTGTGTTGACGGTGTGCCTCCGGATTACTCCAATGAAAAAAATGTGCCTTGGCTCAAAAAAGGTTGAAAAACACTTGTCTAGGACAATGTTTTTCAACCTTTTTTGAGCCAAGGCACATTTTTTGCGTGGAAAAAATCCGTAGGCATACCACCAGCAGAAATCATTAAAAAACAGCATTCAGTTGACAGTAAAAAGTCGTCGCAATTGTTGGATATGACTTTAAACCGTAACCAACCATGCATCAATATAGCGCTTGTCTCAAAGTAGGTGTACTGTCATGACCTATCACATCACGCCGTGACTTATTTTGAGTTTTTTACTGTTTTCCTTTGTGTAGTGTTTTAGTTCTTGTCTTGCGCTCCTATTTTGGTGGCTTTTTCTCTTTTTGTGGTATTTTCCTGTAGCAGTTTCATGTGTCTTTGAGCGATATTTCCCGCATCTACTTTGTTTTAGCAATCATACTCAACTATAGAGAGCCTACTGACCAACTGCATCTCTGTCTGGACTGGAGGCTGCAGTGCCTCAGACTGGAAGTCTCTGCAGAGAGTGGTGAGGACGGCGGAAAAGATCATCAGGACTCCTCTTCCTCCTATCCAGGAGATCGCAAAAAGCCGCAGCCTGACCAGGGCTGAGAAATTCTGCAGAGACTCCTCCCACCCCCACCAAGGAGTGTTTTCACTGCTGGACTCTAGAAAGAGGTTCCGCAGCCTCCGAAGCAGAACCTCCAGGTTCTGTAACAGCTTCTTCCCTCAGGCCGTAAGACTCTTGAACGCATCATAATAATCCCCTCAATTCCCCCCCAAAAATGGATTAACTCGCTGGAATATAAAGACAATATAACATACATCTATAAACCTGGATGCATATGCAAAAGTGCAATATATTTATCTGTACAGTAATCTATTTATTTATATCTGCACCTTATTGCTTTTTTATCCTGCACTACCATGAGCTAATGCAACGAAATTGTGTTCTTATCTGTACTGTAAAGTTCAAATGTGAATGACAATAAAAAGGAAGTCTAAGTCTAAGAATATTTCAGTTGTATTTAACCTTCTTTGTGGGGACATTGTTGATTGTCATGTCATGAATGGATACATTGTGGACGCCGTCCAGCATTCTGTTTTTGTTTAATTTGTAGCCAGTTCAGTTTTAGTTTCATTCTGCATAGCCATCCCTAAGCTTCAATGCCTTTTCTTAGGGGCACTAACCTTTTCTTTATTTTTGGTTTAAGCATTAGACACTTTTTTTTACCTGCACACTGCCTCCCGCTGTTTCCGACATCTACAAAGCTATTAACTATCGGCTGCCACCCACTGATATGGAAGAGTATTACTCGGTTACTCTGCCGAGCTCTAGACAGCACTGACACTCAACAACAACACATCATTTGCAGACTACAATTACTGGTTTGCAAAAAATATTTTAACCCAAATAGGTGAAATTAGATAATCTCCCACGGCACACCAGACTGTATCTCACGACGGCACAGTGGTTGAAAAACACTGGTCTAGAAAACCCACAATAATGTGTGTCCTTGGCCATATTTACACAAATGTATGCATTTAGAGAAAACAATGCCCAAAACATTAGTTTTTAGTTGTTTACTCTGTAAACTAAAATCATAACTGCTCTCTTCATCTAAGACGCCCCACAAATTTAGAAACACACATTAAGGTGATTTGAGTTCATGAAATGTTTTACTGCACATAACCATCACCAACTGTTCCCAAACAACACACAATTATTTGTGTTTTTGTCAAGATATAGATGCTGTTTATTGTTTTACTATGGGTAGAGAAAATCAATAACATGGGTGGACCAAAGAAAAGGCAAACTAAAATAAGTACATACAGCGGGGTGCGGGGACCCCTGGATGTAATTGTAGGGTGTCCCCAGCTAAATGACTGATAGTTAATAGTAATGGACCCATATTGGGTCCATTTGTACACTTTTAGTTACATTAACATTTATATTACTCATGTGGGCCTACAGATATAAATGCTGTAAATTCTCCAGGGAACGCTTCCCTTGTAGAATAGCTGCATTTAAAGGCCTACTGAAAGCCACTACTACCGACCACGCAGTCTGATAGTTTATATATCAATGATAAAATCTTAACATTGCAACACATGCCAATACGGCCGGGTTAACTTATAAAGTGCAATTTTAAATTTCCCGCTAAACTTCCGGTTCGAAACGCCTCTGAGGATGACGTATGCGCGTGACGTCAATCATTGAAACGGAAGTATTCGGACACCATTGAAGCCAATACGAAATAGCTCTGTTTTCATGTCATTATTCCACAGTATTCTGGACATCTGTGTTGGTGAATCTGTTGCAATTTGTTCATTGCATTATGGAGAAAGAAGCTGAGCAAGCAAAGAAGAAAGTTGTCGGTGCGAAGTGTCTATTTTGCGAGGGAAGTCAGCAGCAACACGTATACAGCCGGCGCTTCTTTGTTTACATTCCCGAAAGATGCAGTCAAGATCGAAGAACTCGGACAACAGAGACTCTTACCAGGAGGACTTTGATTTGGATACACAGTTGCGATACCGTGAGTACACAGCTGCGCTTCCAAACATTTGATTGCTTGCTATAACTAGCTCGAGCTAGTAGCTAGGAGCTAGCATTAGGATTAATTTGTGGCATATTAAATATAAGCCTGGTTGTGTTGTGGCTAATACAGTATATATATGTCTTGTGTTTATTTACTGTTGTAGTCATTCCCAGCTGGATATCAGGTCCCACCCGCGCGCTTCCAAACATTTGATTGCTTGCCAGTACGTGCGTGTCATGTACGTAACTTTGATTAAATATATAAGCTTTATGAACCTTGGGTTAGGTGAACGGTTATTTGGGCTGAGTGAGTGTGTGTGTTGTGCAGGTGTTTGAATTGTATTGGCGGGTTATATGTACGGGATCCCGTCCATATTACCCGCTCGAGCTATAACTAGCTTGAGCTAGTAGCTAGTAGCTAGGAGCTAGCATAACAAACACCTAGGTGTTTTTATGCGGGATTAATTTGTGGCATATTAAATATAAGCCTGGTTGTGTTGTGGCTAAAAGAGTATATATATGTCTTTTGTTTATTTACTGTTGTAGTCATTTCCAGCTGAATAACAGGTCACCCCCAGCTCTCACAGCATCTTCCACTCCCCACTAGTCCTTCACTTGCACTTTCCTAATTTACAAATCTTTCATCCTCGCTCAAATTAATGGGGAAATCGTCGCTTTCTCGGTCCGAATCTCTCTCACTTCTGGCGGCCATCATTGTAAACAATAGGGAACTTTGCGTATATGTTCAATTGACTACGTCACGCTACTTCCGGTAGGGGCAAGCCTTTTTTTATCAGATACCAAAAGTTGCGATCTTTATCGTCGTTGTTCTATACTAAATGCTTTCAGCAAAAATATGGCAATATCGCGAAATGATCAAGTATGACACATACAATAGACCTGCTATCCCCGTTTAAATAAAAAAAATCATTTCAGTAGGCCTTTAATCGACAGTAACTTGTAGCTTAGCCTACTACATTTTCCAAGTAGCTTGCCCATCACTGTGTCATGTAAGAATAGGTTGTTTCACGTGATGGCATATACAAAATAAATATCAAATAAAATCAAATCAATAATTACCTTGATCCTTCAAGTACTTGTTTAATTGTCTCGCTGTACTGAACGGCAGCGTTGTTTGTCCTGTCTTTTCTACAATAACATTCAGTTTCTGTCTCAGTCCTTCAGGCAGAGAAGAGTCTGTCTTTTCCAACAGTTCCGTCACACCCATCTTGAAGTGATCTCCGACAACAAACGCAGACGCCATAATGTTACGGTACCAAACGAGTAGTCTAATGATATAACGTAAAATATAATGTTTGTGTTCAATTCATCATTAAAGAGAGCAGTCGGTGGTAGCCAAATGCGCTAAGAGAAGTAAAGCCGCAGAGGAAATTGTACTACGGCAAATCTAGTGGGACAAGCAACCAAAACAGGAAGTTACGTCAAATGCGAGCGCAATAAATTGACAGCGAGTTTAAATTGATAGTTGTTATCCATCGAAGTAAAGGTGTATCACACTAAATTATATTTTTTATTATATTGTAGAATTCACTGCATACAAATTAATATATATCGATAATCCATCCATAATGTATTTCATAATATTATATGCCACTACGTACAGCTAATGTATGTATTAAATATTTAATCATCATTTATTTATTTAGTAATTTCTTACTATTTGCTATTTAGTTATTCTACGTATTAATGATATAGTTTCTTCTTTGTTTTCCTTTGTCACGGATTACGTTTGGGTTACTATATTCTCCATTTTCTCAGAAAATTTACTAATTTTGAATGACAACATGTCAAACATAAATTATGTGTGGATATATCAACACATGGTGAGAATTAATGATCTGTAACAGAAAAAGAGAACAGTAGGATTAAAGAAAATATTTGATATGAGGAAATTTGCAAGGGCAATAGTGTGTCAGCGGTCCAAAGATAGTGGGTGAAGTAAGCATGCGCAGTGTGTGAATTATTGGCAGGTTTCTTTCCGGTGACCGATTCAGTTGCTTACACAGTTTACAAAAAATAAAAAGCAATTCACTTCGTGTTAGTGGCCAAGTTGTTTATTCCGTGAGAGAGCACATATTCCCTTGTGTGAAATAAAATAAAATACACATTAAGATTGCAAAGCAATGATTACGTGTTCCGTGACTGAGTCCACGTGAATATTTTGGTGCGTTCAATGTTGCCTGTAAACGTTTGATTTCTCACAGTGCTCTGGCAGAAATAATACAACACACACACACACACACACAAAAATCAGTCATTTAAACACACCAATCTTCAAATATAGAGAGATTTTTTATGTTCAATAATAAACGATTTTATGCTTAATCTGACATAACGGCATTCTCAAATGCGTGACGATGATGAATAATAAATAACAAAGAGACCCGGGTTCACAACTTTAACAAAAAATAAATCTGAACACAGTAGAATGATAACATACTTAAATTGATCTAAAACTATCTTTTTGCACGTGACTCATAATAGTGAAAATGCAGTCGTATTCGTATTTCGAAGTGACAGCTAGTGGTCACTGTTAGCACTATATATTGTCCTTGAACTCAACACCGGTACCCAGTTGTCAGTGCGTAGCGGCGTGTCACCACCAAGATGGCTGCCTGTGCGTTACGTAGAGGATTGTTGAGCACTCTCAGTAAATATAACAAGAAACACGCACATAGAATACTGAGTGTCGCTGACAGCAGGTTCGAAGCGTACAGACCACAGTTAGAATGCCGAGCCTGTGGAATATACGGTGTCGCTCAGCAGAGAAGGTTGATGTCGTCACGGTAAGCTACACATGCCGCGTCCTCCCCTGGCAATGCTAACGAGCTAAAAGGCTTTAGCGACACAGTAGTTGATAGCGTAGCGCAGTGGAAACTTCGTGTTATACTAAAGATGATCGACTTTTTAAATGTAGATTCCAGATTATCAGTTTAGTTTTGCAAATATGTTTCTGTGGTTATACAAGAGCGGGGTCATTTTCCCCTGACGTTCATTGCTGTGTATTGCAATGCCAGTATCTGAGTTTGCATTGTCCTATTTGGGACTGGTTCTGTGCACTGCACATGACTCTTAGAATGGCAGTAATGCAATCGCTCCTCACAGATTCCGATTGTCAACCGACCCAATTCATAATAGAAAAATGATATTTGAGGGCTCAAGCTAATCAAACTTACACTCGCCCACCCACGACCTTATTCGTGTAACAAAGACATGTCATTTTATTCTTGCAATTGCTCCTCTTGCAAGTAAATACTCGGTCGCTATTACGTGACTTAGAGGCCGCCCCTCTTACTTCATGTTCTAAGAGGGAAGTCCAAACATTCAATATGGCTCCTGTTTAATCACGTTTAGTAGGGCGGATTTGTGCATATTTTAGAGGGTTAGTGGTCGAATGTAATGGAGTGCATCCTTTCACTCTTAAAAAATACTTTTCAAAACATTGACAAGATTCATAATAAGCGCAACTTGTAATATTTATTGGTCTTTGTTTTGTTTTTCGTTGTGTTACTTTTGTAGCTGTATGTAGAGAGAGCGCCTTTGACGTGGCAGCTGGTTGCATCAGGTCGGGGTTCCATCCATCCATCCATTTTCTACCACTTGTCCCTTTCGGGGTCGCGGGGGGTCGCTGGAGCCTATCTTTGCTGCATTCGGGTGGAAGGCGGCGTACACCCTGGACATGTCGCCACCTCATCGCAGGGCCAACACAGATAGACAGACAACATTCACACTCACATTCACACACTAGGGCCAATTTTAGTGTTGCCAATCAACCTATCCCCAGGTGCATGTTCTTGTAATGTATTTTATTTTACTTTGTTTCCCTCTTGTTTCATACCACGATGGCGCTGCAGTTGGCCGCCACAGTGCTGTGCTCTCTCGTAGTTGTTACGTTGGTCTTTTTTTTTGTGTGTATTAAGCAAAGACAGCACCTTACCAAGTCAAATTCCTTGAGTGTTCAACATACTTGGCTATTAACATTGATTCTGATTCTGAACAATCACTGAAGTGGAATTTTCAAGTTATCTGGTCGACCAAACTAATTCTACTCTAGAGTAGCAGTACGTTATAGTAAGTATGGCGGCACAACAATTCTATACATCTGGCTGGGTCCACAAATTTAGCATTTAGCCAATAAAGACAATGTTGGACTTATTCATACATGGTATGAACGTTACAAAATGCTGTGTGATTTCTACCTTTGTCTATTAGTAGGGTTGCACGATACACAAAAAATACGTCCGATATAAAAAAAAAAAAGTTATTTGCTGACTTGAATATTAGTTGAATAGTTTATGCTGCACTGCTGTCATCTTGGTGACAATTAACCTGCAATGATCTTAACATTTTTGTAAATCTTACTATTTTGGCTTCACTGTCTTTTAGGAAGATTTATGTAATTGCTTGTTTACAGGGCAGCACGTTGGTACAGGGGTTAGTGCATGTGCCTCACAATAGGTATTGCACTGTTTCCCACACATTCATTTATTTGTGGCGGCCCGCCACATAAGAATTACGTCCGCCACAAATAGATTTTTCGGCTTTTTTTTTTTTTTTTTTTTGTCCTGTCCAGCTTCTCAGGCAAATCATATAGTAGATGTAGGTGCCCATATCGGCTGTTCAGATTTACTTTACATAAGAGAAGTGTAGGATACTTCTCTTGTTGCCTTATTTGTATTTGACTTTATTAAATGTATTTATATTATCATTTGGTGCAGGAGGGGATAGAAAGAGAGAAAAAAGAAGACAGAGGGGGAAATTGTGGGGACAAGAGGGGGATTAGACAGAGAGACAAAAACAACAACAGCAAACACAACAACAACAACAATAGAGCAACATCAGCAAATACGACATGTACAAATATGATGGTAAAAGTAATAGCAAATAAGCAGTTAGCGAAAATAAGAAACAATACAGAAATGACAATGAGCATTATTACACTACAAATGGAGCAATACAAATACCAATAGAAATAGCGCTATTGATAATAAACAATACCAATACTTTACCTTTATTATCAACAATACAGTTGTTCAAATGCAACAATACATACAGTATACCTGTACGTAATGATAACTTGAGATACGAAAGAATGCATGCAGTAACAGTCACCTGTTACCATACCAACGAGCTAACGTGTCCAGGTTATAACTCTGTGGTCAATAAACACACGTGGAGACGGTGCTTCAGATATTAATACTAATTTGATACTGTAGTAGTTATCTTTTGTGTATTCATAATGTAAAATGGAAGGATGGATGGACGTTTAAAACAAAACTGTTATTATTAATTAGTAAGTATACATTTTTTGAGCCTTTTTAGAGAAAATCATATCAGTGTAGTAAATTATGCAAATTACTCGATGATGTAATGGTGACCACGCCCATAGCCACGCCCCCACCGCCACAGGTATCTTGGCAGTTTATGGGAAACACTGTATTGTATGTGTGATTAGGGCTGGGCAATATATAGAATATACTCGATATATCGCGGGTTTGTCTCTGTGCGATGTAGAAAATGACTATATCGTGAGTATTCAAGTATACGTTCTCACGCAGTTGCTTTTAGCTGCAGGCATTACACTGCAGGCTTTTCTCACTCTTTCTTGTCTCTCCTTATCACAGAGACATAAAACAAGCGCACGTTCTTACATACGTCACATACTGTCGCACGTGCAACGTCATACGCTCTCACGGAGCAGAGAGTTAGCGGAATGGGTAACGTTAGCTGTAGCAGGTGGTGCTAGCAGAGAGGTGCAAGTGGTAATACGATAGAGAGAAGGTGCCAATCTGGTAACAAATGGAGGAAAAAGAATTAATTCCCAAGAAAAACAGCACAGGGTTCATCGTCTGGCGGTGGTTTGGCTTCACATGCACAAAAGTGCACTTTATTTGTTTTAAACTATTGTAGTGGCGTTCTGTACAAAAAGTGCACTTTAATTTAGTGTTGTTTTGATATGTCACCTTAGTGACATCATGCACAAAAGTGCACGAATAGCTTGTTTTAAAATGTCTCTGACAATCTTGCACTTTCTGTTTTAGAAATTACATGAATGTTTGTGCCACTGCTTAATATCTGTTTAATAAATACAGTTTTGGTAAATTTAATTAATTGTGATTTCCCTCTCTGCATGAAGGTTTAAAATTAGCATATATTAATGCAGTATGAACAAGAATGTTTTAATGTAGACTATTGTTGGGCGATATGGCCTTTTATTAATATCTTAATATTTTAAGCCATGTCACCATACACGATATATATCTCGATATTTTGCCTTAGCCTTGAATGAACACTTGATGCATATAATCACAGCATTATGATGATTACATGTGTCTACATTGTTCATTCTTTATTAATGTATGCTCATTTTAAACTTTCATGCAGAGAGGGAAACCACAACTAAGTCAATTTACCAAAACTGTATTTATTAAACAGTTATTAAGCAGTGGAACACACATTCATGTAATTTCAAAACAGAAAGTGCAAGATTGTCAGAGACATTTTAAAACAAGCTATTAGTGCACTTTTGTGCATGATGTCACTAAGATGACATATCAAAACAACACTAAATTAAAGTGCACTTTTTATACAGAACGCAACTACAATAGTTTAAAACAAATAAAGTGCACTTTTGTGCATGATGTCACACAGGATATTTCAATAACTGTCAAATAAAAATGAGCTGCATAATAGGAAATCAAATAGTGTATGTCCTTTGCTATGTGGTAGGTTAATGCGGACGTTATCTCATTCTGTTGTTGACTAATTTTTTCATATGGTGTTGATCTGGAAAAGGTTGCTTCGGCATTTTGTTGGTGTGGCACCGAATGGAGATGTTGACATGCGGAGTTTCAAGCACTATTCATTCTCTAGCGTGTGACTTTTCAAATGATGCTACAGATTAGCAGTAGGTGCTACTTTTTGTAACAACGCTTTTGCCACATACTTGTTTGACATCTTGAAGCCAAACCCCCGCCAGACGATGGACCCCGTGCTGTTTTTCTCAGGAATTAATTATTCCTTCATTTGTTACCAGATATATTAATAAAAGGCCATATCTCCCAGCCCTATGTGTGATGTTGGTAGATGATGATGTACTATAGTTTTGGCATCAAACTTTCCCACAGTGCACCCACTCTGTAAATTAGGGAAAAGCAAATGTATTATTATTTTTATTAGATGCTCATTATTATTGGTATTATCTGACAGAGACACAAACCCTAATGCTACACTTGTAAAAACAAAACATGTTGCAGTGTTTCTGCTGGGATTTGTTTTTAACATGAAGTTTTAAAATTAACGTAAAGTAGCAGCGATTGTTAACAGCACAAAACAACACATAAACAGAAGTACATGTTGCTCTGCTACAGTATGTGTTGTGTACACACACTTCTCGCTCTTGCCGATAGCGCCCAATACCAAGTAGCTTTATGTAACAATTAAGTGTAACTATAAGAACGTTTGACAGAAAAACAAAGACGTATTAATTTTTTTTAACACTTTCCATCATGCATGTAGCTACAAGTTGACTTGCCTTGCACTCGACGTGGAGTAGTGGATAGTGGTTCCGGAGTTGGCTCAAACGTTGAAGTGTTGCCTCCTTTCGCGTGGACTTTTTTCCGACATTTTCTGGTGATGGGCTGACTATCCTCAATTAATTTACCCTCAGCACGCTTTACCAATCCAAAATACGTCCAGACTTCAGATTTTGTCCGTTTACTACGAGGGCAAAATCTCAAGAGCTAGGTCCCTGTGTTGTTTTCCGCCATTGCAAATAGTGCTAGTGCGCATACGCCATCTTTGGAGGCGCGGCTGCTGCTGTGTTTCCAGGAAGTGAGCAATGTTGCTTAAAATGCATTAATAAATGACAGTTTTTTGATAATTAAACATTTTACGGTATTCCTAACCATCCTGGATTTTACCGCTGTTTATCATTATACCGTTAACCGTTACCTCCCTACAATGTACAATGCTACATTTTTATACATTTGTATTTTATTCAATACAAAAGTATTGCCTCCCAGAGTAACCTCTTAATTTAGTTCTTAGAAAATGATTGCATAAAGAGTGCAATTTATTAATTATACATTTTTATATCTGGTCTAAAAAACCCATTATACAAACTTAGAATTTTGCTAAAAGTAAGATGCAGTGTATGCAGTGTCATTTAAAAATACTAGTTTATCATCAAATACAAGCAACATTTGGTTTGAATTATATCTGTCATTTGTATTCATTGGTTTCTTTAAAAAGTAAGGGGGGGAATTGTAAATCGAATTTTTGGTGAAAAAAATCTGAGATTTTATTTTTAGGCCATATCGCCCAGACCTAGTTAATATGCAGTTCACAGCATGTAAATGGATCATTATAAGCGCTTCATAGGTGAAATAAAAAAAATCCCTTTACCTGCATTGTTGGCCATCTCATGCTAGCGGTTTTATACTATCTAGAACACACAGAAAAAGGAAAAACTTGTCTCACATAAGGATTGTGGATAAAGGGCAAAATAAATAAAAAAGAAGTGCAGTTTTCCTTTAACACAAACCATTTTCCGTCGGTGTGTGGATTAGGGATGCAACGATTAACCAGTTTTACTATTAACCATGATTAAAAACGGTTATTTAATCGCAAATGCTCCACAACACAATGTGTGTTTCAGTCCTCCTCGCTCTCTATAAACAGACATTATGATGGTAACTTTGTTTTTGGCACAACCTGCATGGAATGTAAACAAAGTTACACCAAGGGTGCAAGCGCTTTTAAACATCTATCGAGAGACATGCTAATATGCAACATTGGCTTAGAAATTGCAGCAGGACAAAGCAGCAAACTTTTCCCGCCTAAAAAAAGTTCTGAAGTTGGCAGTGTGGGAACATTTTGGGTACGTAAAAAAATGACCAACCCATTTGCCAATCCTGCTAAAAGAAAACGGGTACAGGGTCAAATAAATCCTATATAGTGCAATCACCACTCTGCTTTACACGGCAAAGTTAAGGTAAGACATGATAACTGAGTTTAATAGAATTTTAAAATATTTATTTATTATTAATAATACTTTTTGTTTATATTCATTATTTTGTGTTGTTATTCTAATGTTTGATTACTGTTATTTCCAACACTATTCAATAACATATAAAATTCTCTTAGGAATATAAACTTTTTCTTATAATTGTTATACACCGACCCAACTTATTTTACTTTTTCCTTGATGTTTCTACATCAAGGGCATCCGTTAAAGGCAAAGTGTATGTTTTTTTTTGCATTTGCCTATCGTTTACAATCATTATGAAAGACAAGACGACAGGTTTATTTTTTTAATGCTTTCTAACTTGTAAATAAACATAAATAAACATTTGCTAACAATGGAGCTAATGGCAGGTTCTCTATTCCGCCCATAAAACCCAATAAATAATCATCCAAAAACTGCCAGCAATACTCCATTTAGATTTTGTGACTTGAATTAGGGCTGAGCGATACAGTATATTGCAGCTATTTAAAAACTTGTGTCAATTTGTTCTGGCCTGAAACAAATTGGCCCTTTGAAACATATCTTTGTCTTTGTGTGTTGTAGGGCTGGGCGTTATGGCCTTTTATTAATATCTCAATATTTTTAGGCCATGTCATGATACACAATATATATCTCAATGATGATTCTTTATGTCTACATTAAAACATTCTTGTTCATACTGCATTAATATATGCTCAATTTAGGGCTGCAACTAATGATTAATTTGATAATCGATTAACCTGTCGATTATTACTTCGATTAATCGGACCCAACTTATTTTACTTTTTCCTTGATGTTTCTACATCAAGGGCATCCGTTAAAGGCAAAGTGTATGTTTTTTTTTGCATTTGCCTATCGTTTACAATCATTATGAAAGACAAGACGACAGGTTTATTTTTTTAATGCTTTCTAACTTGTAAATAAACATAAATAAACATTTGCTAACAATGGAGCTAATGGCAGGTTCTCTATTCCGCCCATAAAACCCAATAAATAATCATCCAAAAACTGCCAGCAATACTCCATTTAGATTTTGTGACTTGAATTAGGGCTGAGCGATACAGTATATTGCAGCTATTTAAAAACTTGTGTCAATTTGTTCTGGCCTGAAACAAATTGGCCCTTTGAAACATATCTTTGTCTTTGTGTGTTGTAGGGCTGGGCGTTATGGCCTTTTATTAATATCTCAATATTTTTAGGCCATGTCATGATACACAATATATATCTCAATGATGATTCTTTATGTCTACATTAAAACATTCTTGTTCATACTGCATTAATATATGCTCAATTTAGGGCTGCAACTAATGATTAATTTGATAATCGATTAACCTGTCGATTATTACTTCGATTAATCGGATAAAAGAGACAAACTACATTTCTATCCTTTCCAGTATTTTATTGAAAAAAACAGCATACTGGCACCATACTTATTTTGATTATTGTTTCTCAGCTGTTTGTAAATGTTGCAGTTTATAAATAAAGGTTTATAAAAAAAATTTTTAAAAAGCCTATGCGCATAGCATAGATCCAACGAATCGATGACTATATTAATCGGCAACTATTTTTATAATCGATTTTAATCGATTGTTTGTTGCAGCCCTAGCTCATTTTAAACTTTCATGCAGAGAGGGAAATCACAACTAAGTCAATTGACCAAAACTGTATTTATTAAACAGTTATTAAGCAGTGGCACAAACATTCATGTCATTTTAAAACAGAAAGTGCAAGATTGTCAGAAACATTTTTAAAGAAGCTATAAGTGCACTTTTGTGCATGATGTCACTAAGATGACATATCAAAACAACACTAAATTAAAGTGCACTTTTTGTACAGAACGCCACTACAATAGTTTAAAACAAATAAAGTGCACTTTTGTGCATGATGTCACACAAGATATTTCAATAACTGTCAAATAAAAATGAGCTGCATAATAGGAACTCAAATAGTGTATGTCCTTCGCTATGTGGTAGGTTCCTGCGGACGATATCTCCTTCTGTTGACTATTTTTTTCATACGGTGTTGATGTGGAAATGGTTGCCTCGGAATTTTGTTGGTGTGGCACCAAACAGAAATGTTGACATGCGGAGTAAGCACTCTTCATTCTCTAGCAGGTGACTTTTCAAATGATGCTACATATTAGCAGTAATGCTGCTTTTTGTAGCAATGCTTTTGCCCCACACTTGACAAATTACGGTTGTCTGTTGGACATATTCCCACTTGAAGCCAAACCACCTCCAGACGATGGACCCTCTGCTGTTTTTCTTGGGAATTAATTATTCCGTCATTTGTTACCAGATTCGCACCTTCTTTCTCTCGTATTACCACTCACACCACAGCTAACGTTACCCATGCCGCTACCTCTCTGCTCCGCGAGGGCATATACGTATGTGACGTATGTAAGAAGGTGCGCTTTTTTTATGTTTATGCACAGAGACAAACCCGCGATATATCGAGTATATCGATATATCGGCCAGCCCTAACTTGAATATTAACTAAGTATTAGTGATACTGTTATTATAATTGCTAACACAGACAAACTATTTATAGCAGTGCCATGATCACTAACTTATGCTGGTTTGTTGACATCCTGGCTGGTTAGCTGCTTTCTCGCGTCGTAGCTTGCGGTAGTTTATTCTCGATCATAAATAATGCCTCTCACCTTGATAGTAGAAGGATGAGGACGTAATCTCACAAGTTGTTACACTTTGACAGCCTATTTAGACCCGGGATGGCGAGAAAGACAGGAGAAGACGCTTGGTTCCACCCACCCTTTCTTTGCGAGTATTATGAGTCATTCTTCATCTAAACGGGAATATAACAAGATTCTGTCAGTCGGTATCCTAATGACAGCAGACTTAGTGCAATAAGTGATGTTTTATTTTTGTGTGCTTTCATGAAGTCTACAGTGAGTAGTAATCAGTGATGTTGTTGAAGGAAAAAGTGAACCTCGTGATGCGTTTTTGAAATTGTGCCGCTGTATGCTTAAAATGAGCAAAATACGTAAATATTACATGTATTATACATTTGCCTGTTACTACATTAAATATATACTTACAGTGTGTATATAAAACCTTTAAAAAGGTGTATGGATGTTTAATGGCTTTATAGGCAGAATAATTGGTTCCGCCTAGGGCTGGGCGATATGGCCTTTTTTTAGTATCGCAATATTTTAAGGCCATATCGCGAAACACGATATATATCTCGATATTTTGCCTTAGCCTTGAATGAACACTTGATGCATATAATCACAGCGGTATGATGATTCTATGTGTCTACATTAACACATTCTACTTCATACTGCATTAATATATGCTACTTAAAAACTTTCATGCAGAGAAGGAAATCACAACTAAAAAAAATCACTATTTTTTTCATACGGTGTTGATCTGGAAATGTTTGCCTCTGCATTTTGATGGTGTGGGCGTGTGGCACCAAATGGAGATGTTGACATGCGGAGCACTCTTCATTCTCTAGCACAGGGGTGGGCAATTAATTTTTACCGGGGGCCGCATGAGCAACCCGAGCACTGCTGGAGGGCCACACTGACAATATTTCAATTAAATTTTGCTCAAATTATTTTTGATATACCGTAAGATAGATAATAATAATAATATTTTCATTTAACCTAACTTATCTTTATACAAAAGCAGATGGCTTTTGATGGTTTTATTTTTAACACTTTCTTACACAACACTTCCTGATGTATATTACAATACAAAAATTTCAATTTCTGTCACTTTATCCTGCATCCTCTTTGTTGTAAAACCTTTATTTAACCAGATAAGAAAACGTGAACGTAGCACGTCTGTAAGGTGATTGGCGCAGAAGGAGGAAGCGCTGCTGTTGCGGAAATGAGGAGTGAGGATAGATGTGCGTGTGGAAAGAACGACATAAGTTGAGCTGTGTTAGTATAGGTTGCTCAATAAAAGTTTAAAAAGAGCGTCAGACTTGGTGTGCACTTCTTCTGGACGCTACAATTGATGTCAGAAGTGGGATGAAATGCCTCCCAGTTCGCCTTGCCATCAAACCTGGGAGTCTTCATTGAGGGCGGAATTCCCCCCGTGGCAAGCAGCGTGGCTGCACCTGTAAACGCTCTCTCTCTCTCTCTCTTTGCGGCGAGCTCCTCACGTGGCACGTACCTCCCGATGACGTAGCACACAAACAGTGCAGTATGCGCAAAGTTTTACTTCTGCCACCAATTGTAGCGTCCAGAAGAAGTGCACATCAAGTCTGACGCTCTTTTTAAACTTTTATTGAGCAAGCTATACTAACACAGCTCAACATATCTCGTTCCTTCCACACGCACGTCTCCTCACTCATTTACGCAACTCAAGAAGACAACATCTACTTCAGCAGGTCGTTACACTATATTCTTTAAACACAGCAACGTGTGTACCACAAATAAGCACACAGCTTTACCTTTACTTGTCTTGTTGAAAACACGCCATTCGTCATCAACTTTTCTCTTTTTAGCGGGCATCGCTTGTCGCTGTGCGCCTTCCCTCACAGGACATACGCACATATAACACTTTTCAAAATAAAAGCAGCACAGTTGTATTGCACGCACGACAAAGATGTTTTTTTAAATTTATTTTGTAATTTGAGATTGCCGCTGCGCGCACGAGCATACGTCCACACGGAAGTAATACAAATAACGCTTTTCAAAACAAAAGCAGCACCGTTGTATTGCACACTCGAAATAGATGCTTTTTAAAATTTATTTTGTAATTTATAATTGGCCTCACGCGGGCCGGACAGGGACGTACAAAGGGCCGGATGCGGCCCGCGGGCCGCACAATGCCCAGGTCTGCTCTAGCAGGTGACTTTTCAAATGATGCTACATATTAGCAGTAATGCTACTTTTTATAGCAACGCTTTTGCCCCACACTTGAGAAATTACGGTCGTCTGTTCGACATATTCCCACTTGAAGCCAAACCACCGCCAGACGATGGACCCCCTGCTGTTTTTTGGGGGAAATAATTCTTCCTTCATTTGTTACCAGATTCGCACCTTCTTTCTCTCGTATTACCACTTGCACGGCTGCGCTAGCATCACAGCTAACGTTACCCATGCTGCTACCTCTTTGCTGCGCGAGGGCGTATATGTATGTGACGTATGTCGTGACAGTATGTGACGTATGTAAGAAGGTGCGCTTGTCTGTCTGTGAGAAGGAGACACAGGAAAGAGCGAGGAGAGCCTGTAGTGTAATGCCAGCAGCTAAAAGCAACTGCGTGAGAACGTATACTCGAATATCACGATATAGTCATTTTCTATATCGCACAGAGACAAACCCGCGATATATCGCGTATATCAATATATCGCCCAGCCCTAGTTCCGCCCACCCTTTTTTAGCGAGTATTATGAATCATTCTTCATCTAAACGGGAATGTAACAAGATTCTATCAGTCGGTATCCTAATGACAGCAGACTTAGTACAGTAAGTGATGTTTTATTTTTGTATGCTTTCATGAAGTCTACAGTGAGTAGTAATCAGTGATGTTGAAGAAAAAAGTGAACATTGTGATGCGTTTTTGAAATTGTGCCGCTGTATGCTTAAAATGAGCAAAATACGTAAATATTACATGTATTATACATTTGCCTGTTACTACATTAAATATACATTTACAGCATGTATATAAAACCTTAAAAAGGTGTATGACTGGCGGCAGGATGGGGAATGGGGTGGGTGGGTGTAAGGAACAGTGTAACTCGGCCTGTCGCCATCACGTCTCCATCATCGCTTGATGTTAAGTTTGTCTAAATTATCAGACAATCGCTTCTCTGATGTCTCCATCATGTCCAGAAGTCTCTTCTTTATCTGGATGTCTTCTTCTACTGCATTCAGCAAATTTGTTTTGACTGTAAGTTTTCTTTTTAGTCTGTCCTGCTTGTGGCTGAGTTTTGCCTAGTGAAAAAAAAAAAAAGATTATAAGGATTTTTACAAAATTACATTCAATAATCATGAATACATTATTTGGGATAAACCCACTTTAGTATAGGTGTAAGATAGTGACATGTTATTTACAACATGTGAAATGGCCCTCAACAATGTGTGTCAATAAAGCGCTTCATCGAGGTATTTTAATTTTGACAGAAATAAATTCTATTTAATGCAACTGCAGTTTTACTTAACTTAATATTATTTACTACAAGAAACTACTCATATCATTTTTAATACAACCCTATTTAAATACATCTAAAACAGCTGAACTTTAATATACTGTATGCTTGACATTTTGACTTCTGATTCCAAAGCAAGTATTTTTGTCACACTGTTGTCAAACAATGATAATATTAAAACAAATGGGCAAAATATGATTCCACATTGTTGAAAGTGGTCATCTGAGGGCATTTGTAATTGCAGTGCAGTTCATATAAAAATGTTTTGATGCCCCATCTATCTGCCTTTTAACGATATTACTTCCTAGCAATGAAGTTAGCGCCCCCATACCTGAAGCAGAGCTCTTCTCTCTTTCACCACAGAAGATTGTGGATTGCTCCCATTGGAATCTTGCTGCTCTTGTACATCATTCGGCGTATCTTTGTCTGTGACCAGGCTGTCAAGGGTGAATGGAGAATCTCAACTCCTGTGAGAGCTTTTGTCAATATCTGATGTTTGTATTCCAATTTGAATGGATATAGTTGATGGAGAACCGCCCCAGATCTGCTCGCATAGTTCGAAGTACAGCAAAACAACTCTACCATAACCACTTCTTCCACCTGCGTCGACTGCTTGTCTGTACTTTCCACAAATCGCTTTCAGTTTAGTGCCGATAGTTGTTTTTGTGATGTCCTCTTTCCGATGAGGAAATTCCTCAGATGTCCCTCCAAGTCCGTACCGCTCCAAAATAGGGTAAGCATGTCACCATACTTGGACTGGCAAGTTTCCCAGTCAACACTTTGAGTTTTGGTAACTTTAAACTCCAAAACGATGCTTAAAAGTAGCTCTACTTCTCTGTCAGTCCACATATATAATTCTTTCTTGCCGTGATCCGCCATTTTTGCTATATGCCGCCTCCGGGAATGGCGTTTTGGATGTTTCTGATTGACTAAAATGGTCTTAAGTCCGAGGCTACAGCGCCCCCAGTATTTTGGCATCCGTATGACACTCAGTGTATGCGTTTGCTTGGGGACAGAGATAGTTTTTTGTTTTTTTGTTTTTTAAATGCGCCCGTGTGGCTGGAGATCTTGTTAAGATGTTAGTTAAGGCGGCCGCCTTAACAACAAAGCGCTGCGGGAAACCCTGAATTTTTAAGGGCTTCATAGGCAGAATAGAGTGACTCCCATAGGCTCAGTTGTCAGCAGACTTTTGATCGCATTTATTTACTATTTAGAATGCATTAAAAAAGAAAAACATATGTGGTATTGTCTTACATAAAAATTGTGAATGATAGGCAAAAAAAATGTGCAGTTCCCCTTTAAGGCTGACAATTTATTCATCCGAATATGATACTGGAGTGTTTCGCTTGTTGTTGACAAATAGTAAAATCTATTTGGCTCCCATTGCTTCATCACAGCGAAACTACATAATACATCAGGTATGCCAATCCCAATCTGTTAAGATTTCACCACTGAAGCCTGCTAAGTCAACTGTAATATACACTATGTGTAGTAAATGATTACTTGACAGGTGCTTAACATGTATTTACTTCTGACTCTGTTTTTCATCATATTCCTCTTAAAAATCATGTTGTCTACATATTATGCTCGGGTATTATTATCCTATGATATGAAAATAACCTGAACCCAAAACTGTGTAATATTGAATTCCTCCTCATTAATCCCCACTCTTGATCTCTGTCGTAAAAGATTAGCTTTACAGCGAGCAGAGAAATATGCCTGCGTGCGCGCATGCATGCATTTCTGTCTGTGTGTGTGATGAGGCAATGCCAGGGAAGGTGGTATCAACTTTTTTTTTTCCAGAGGTGTTGAATGCAATCCTGCTAACATTTTGATTTAGATTGCAGGGAGCAGGATTTACCCTCATGTAGGGATCATGGGAATTTTTTCTATGGGGTTAATTGTTACGCAGTATTATAATGTTTTCACTACAGTGTTTTCCATGCATTAACTTACTTATGGCAGCCTATTTAACATGATTCCTACATGTATGGGCACTTTGTGTATTAACGTGTATTCCTTTGTGTGCTTACAGTACCTTCATTGTGGAGACTATTAATAAACAACCTCAAGTTGGAAACATTAAATTGGTCCTAGTGTGTGAATGTTGTCTGTCTATCTGTGTTGGCCCTGTGATGACAAGGCGACTTGTCCAGGGTGTACCCCGCCTTCCGCCCGATTGTAGCTGAGATAGGCTCCAGCGACCCCGAAGGGAATAAGTGGTAGAACATGGATGGATGGAAGTTGGAAGTTTTTTCCATCTTTAAGTTAAAGGAAAACTGCACTTTTTGGGGGGAATTTTGCCTATCGTTCACAACTCTTATGAGAGATGAGAAGGCCGAGGGTTTTTTTTTGCATTCTAACTTGTAGTAATTATCTCCTAAGTGGCTAGCAATGCAGCTAATGGGAGCAATGCATTCTGCCTCTAAATAACTTTGAAAATGCATCTAAAAACTGCCAACAATACTTCAACTACGTTCCGTAACCTGTATAACAACCAAGCCGCAGCAACATTGATATTGTAAGAGTGAACACTGAGGAACTGTTTTGCAAGCAGAGGAAGACATCGCCATGCTATGATTAGCCGTAAGCTCATGAGCTATGGCAAGAACTGCGTTGACTGCGTCAACAACTAAATGGCTTTTTAGTTTGTAATGCACAACACAATGCAATAGGACAACTATCTGTACTGACTGAAAAACATGAACAAACATATTGCAGTGTCTGTAAAGTATTAACCCACATTTCATGTTTTGTTTGTACACAGCTAGCTTGACAGCGTATGTACTGTAGTGTACAGTGATGTGCTGCATTTACCATGAATAATATAGTGACTTACTGATGAACAGTTGTGTGTTCGGTCAAGCTGGGTACGTTTGCAGTTGACTTTGGGTAAGCACACCATTAACTCAGCATAGTTTGGCTCAAAGTTCCACATTTGCTGCGTGACCAAGACGCGCCGACCTCCCGCACTCTTTGTTTGTGCTGGTTCTATAATCAGCAGTCCATCCTCCGTATATACAGGTTAAAAAAAGATAAGGTTGTGGATCCTCATTTTTCCAAAAATAGTCGTCCTTGTTTTCCGTTACCAAGTCTGCCATGATTAGAACACATTTGCAATTGTTTCCAGAAGTAGGAACACACGTTTGTCGCCAGAAGTCAAAAGTTGCTATGGAAACGGAAATAAATGCGCCGAAGAAAGAAGTTACAGTATTGCTTATAATTACCAAAGTATGGTAAATATTGTACATATTACATATTTTTATAAACGTGTCTGTTTTTACATTATATATATATACTTGCAGTGTGATGCGTTTATATAAAATGTTGATGAAGGGTTTTCAAGTTGTTTTAGAGGACTTTGAAGGCTGCAACAGTGACTCCCATTAGAAACATTTTGCTAGCGTTTTCTTTATCTTTCAAAAAAAAAAAAAAAAGACATGTGTTCTTGTCTCTCACAATGGTTGTGAACGATAGGCAAAATAACATAAAAAGTGCAGTTTAAAGGACCGCTGACCTATCCATCTTTCAGTGAGGGCAGAATACTATATATATCTAAACCAAGTGCAGCCTGTGTTACATTGTAGAAAAATAGAGCAAAACGATATAATCTAACAAGAAAAAGATATATGTTGATACTAAACTCAAATTTGACATTAAATATCTGTAGAACATTTTTTAGCCTTTAAAACAATCATCATAGTCAATTATGCAAAAAATGTAAACTATTATGGTCACACATTCAAAAGACAATATAATAAGACAAAAGTCAAACTACTTAGGTGCAAAATGATAAAGAAAAAGATGTAAGGCTTTAACCCTCAAAACTTAAAAAAAAAAGCTCTGGGCACGAAGCCGTCTGCAGTGGCTGAATATAGGGGTCTCTCTCGGGGTAAAGAGAGGAGCGAAGAGCATGGAGATTACGTTAGAAGTCTAGTACTTTTTTTTTTTTTGTCCTGTCCAGCTACCTAGGCAAATCATATTGTTGATGTACAGGGTGTCCATAAACTCTGGTTACAGGTGTGCGAATGGTTTTTGAATAAATTGGATGAAAATATCAATTTTACTAAAGACTTTGTGTAGTTCAATGATGAAGCTATGGTGAAGTCAACAGACAGAATCTTCGATACTGGTCTCAAGGCAATCCACATTGGGTGCATCCATCCAAACAGCAAAGCAGCCAAAAGGTGATTGTGTGGTGTGGTTTGTGGAAAGCTCGTGCTAGGACTTTTCTTCTGTGATGAACATGTAACGGGTGAGACTTATCTGAACATGCTGAGAGACAAATTGATGCCTCAAATTGAACCCATAGGCGAGGGACTTCCGAACTGGTTTCAGCAGCATGGGGACCCTGCCCATTTTGCTACAACTGTTAGAGATTGGCCGAATTACACTTTTTCTCACTGGATTGGAAGAAGAGGTCATGTGGAGTGGTACCCTCGTTCACCAGACCTTTCTTCCCTGGATTTTTTTTTCTGGGGTATGATGAAAGAGAAAGTTTACTCGATGGAGATTACAGATTTAAACCACATGAGAGAATGCATTACGAGTCAGTGTGCTGAAATCGACGACAATTCAGACCTATTCCATCGAGTTCACATGAATTTTGCAAAGCGCATCAAATTATGCATCGAAAGTCATAGAAATCGTGTTGAAAATTGTATTTATCAACATTAGAATTGAATAAAATTGTTTTATTATAAATTATGTGTGTTTAACCATGTACCCAGACTTTGTAAACACCCTGTAGATGCAGTGCAGATTTACTTTACAAAAGAGAAGTGTGGGATCCTTCTCTTGTTGCCTTATTTGTATTTGACTTTATTAATTGGATTTATATTCATGTTTGGCGCAGCGTGACTGGAGCAGAAGGGGATAAAAAGAGAAAAAAAGGAAAACCGAGGGGAAAATTGCAAGGACAAGAGGGGATAGACAGAGACAATAACAACAAAAACAGAACAACATCAGCAAATACGATATGTACAAATATGATACGAAAACTGATAGCAAAGAAGCAGTTAGTGAAGTAAATATCCATCCATCCATCTTCAACCGCTTATCCGGAATCGGGTCGCGGGGACAGCAGCTCCAGCAAAGACCCCCAGACTTCCCTCTCCAGAGCAACATTTTAAAGTAGTAAATATTAATAACATAAATTACAATGAACATATTTGCACTACAAATGGAGCAATACAAATACCAATAGAAATAGCAATATTGAAGTCTTGTACTTTAACACGTTTGTATCACTACTGTCACCTCAGCTTTACATGTCTGTTTTTAGATGTTTTAATTGAATAAATAAAGCTATACTTGCATTTTAAAGTCGCTCTTTCCGCTCCATATAGCGCCACCATGTTAAACAGTTTTTCAGAGCGATCTCATTGGAGACCAAGCAACCAGTCAGAGCGTACATTTGTGCAGTTCTCTGGTTGCCTTTTTGACACATATGTTACGGTGTGTCTAAATTTGCGTGAGCTCACAGCAGAAATCTGTACGAGTGTAGAAAAAAAAGTTGAATGCGCAGTGGGGAGAGGTTGACAGAGCGGAAGAGAAGAGGCGCGAGAGAGGGCATCTGTTTGCTATTATACATATTAACACTCAATAATTACTGCTAACACTTTTATTGTGCACAAAATAAATTTATTTTCGCTCCAATATTTTAATTTTTCGCTTGAATTTAATTATTAAAAAAATATCATGTCTTTGTTTGCAAAATATATTTTTCTGTCCTCAAAATTAAGACACAAATAATTCCATACACTACAGCCCTAGCCATGCCCCCACCACCACAAATAAATTGCTATTATGTGAGAAACACTGCACTATGTAGAAGCTGTGTCTATTTTGCCTTGTCATATTTTGTGAAGGGTACTGAATAGGGGTGGAACAAGTCACAAAATCCATGTTTCGGGTTTTATTCAGTATTGTGTTCGGAATACATTGTTGTTCTTTTTAAAACCCTAGAATACAGTACCATACATCACAATGCCAATAATCTATTGGTATTGTGATGTAATAGTTGTAGTTAAAAATGTACAGTTAATCCATCCATCCATCCATCCATTTTCTACCGCTTGTCCCTTTTTGGGGTCGCGGGGGGTGCTGGAGCCTATCTCAGCTGCATTCGGGCGGAAAGCGGGGTATACCCTGGCCTGGACAAGTCGCCACCTCATCGCAGGGCCAGTTAATACATGTGATCGGTATTAGCCGATATCACTCATGGAAGACTGATAATGGAAATGGGCAGCATAAAACCCCTATTGCAACACCTACTCTCTGTAGTATCTCCCACTCACTGTGATGGGCAAAGGTAGTTTGACATAAACGAAAGCCACTGTGTATTGATGTTGCCTATGTGTGGCAGGAACAGGCCCGAAGGGAAGATTTTGGAGACTGTGGGGATATTTGAGGCTCTGAAGCAGCATGGCAAATACGAAACAGGACAGGTAAAAACTTCCATAACCATGTTAGTTACCTCACTTCCACGTACAGATTAGCTAATAGAATATGAATCACTCTTGATAATTTTTTGCAATATATTGACAATTATTTCAACCTTACATATCTGATATGAGCCCATATCTCTGTGTTGTCTTTTTCATAGCTATTTCTCCACAGCGTGTTTGGCTACCGAGGTATTGTCTTGTTTCCATGGCATGCCCGACTCTACGACAGAGATATCACACCGCCATTGTCTGACAGGTAAACCCCTATTCTAATCGACTGTTTTAAATTAAGCCTGGTGTATACTCTCGTGTCGCGTAGCTTGGTTAGGCGCTGTCGTTCCTCCTTCTCCCGCGTAGCTTACGTGTGCCTCCAAAAAATCCTAGGTTCGCGTCGCCGGTGACACGGAACGCAGGGCTATGATTGGTCAGTTTTTGCTGAGGAGGATCTCTGAACACAGGCAATAGACTTTGTGCTTAAAATGCACAAATGATCGTATGAAATAAAACAACAGTGATGAAACATTTGCATGAAAATTTATATTTTGTACTTAATATCTCGATGCGCTCCAAGAGATAATCACTCAGTGTTGTTTTTCTGCTTGTTTTGTTGTTGCGTCCAGAAAACGTCACAAAGTACGGCACTCTTCAAGTTTTATTGTCAAACTTGTGCTAACAGGTTTAATTCCGACATATATTCTCTCCCAGGAACACGCATCTTTTTCTCTCACCAACACTTTTCATTCTCCGTCAATCTTTCAGGCATGGTATATTTACAAACATTTGTGAACTCTGAACATGACCTTACGGATTAACACCTACATGTCGTTTACTAAAAATTGTTTTTCAACACTTATTTACATGATAGCTCTCTCTTGTCCCATGTCTTCAACAGCCGAATAGCGTTGCAAATAATAATAGCGTCCTCTGCCGTGACTCGTTCAGAAGTTGCACGGTCCATTTTTAGGAACATATTTTTCTCTGGTTTATAAGTAAAACGTCCATTAAAAGTAATCTGATGATTTTGAATGACAACAATAGCTGCAGTTACTCCTTCTGGAGACACTGCCCCTTAGTGTTTTGGAAGATAATTAAAAGTCTGGCACCAGCCCCCCACGGAAGAAATATAAATCAAACAAGACGCCGTAGGGGCAGACGCAAGGTACGCGATGCGAGAGTATATTCTAGCCATTACTCGTGTCTCTAGTGGTAAACACCTGTTTTGTTTTGTTTTATTATCCCCAGCAAACCTGAAAACCCTGGTGCCCACGGATCAAAAGAAGTGAAAGGAAAGACGCACACTTACTACCAAGTTCTGATTGATACCAGAGATTGCCCTCACATTGTAAGTCAGTGTGTTTGTAAAGCCTTTTCTGACATCTAGTGGTTACATGTTGCAAACCAGTTATTCACTCTTCAGCTCTTAGAAGTCCAGAGATTGCCCTCACATCCATCAAACGGTTGGGGTGGAGTGGTAGGGGTATTGGTATTGATGGCTCGATTGTCTAATTTGCATATTTGGCCTTCCATCCATCCATTTCCTACTGCCTGCATCATAAGTCTAAGATGGTGTGATAACAATAAAACAACAAGTGTAATCTTTTTACAAACAACCTGAATGTTTTGTTAAATGCTAAAAAAACAAAAACAGTGCTGTCAAAATGATGATTTTTTTTTTTATCAGATCAACCATAATTAATCACAGGCTATAACGTGCTTGCATGATTTAAATATTTTTTAAAAATAGAGCTGAATATTTGGATACAAATGCAAAGTTATTGTCAGAATGTCTTTCACAAACATTTTCACTTAAAAAAACATTTATTTGCCAAATACTTTATTTTCGTTATTTTTGACAGCCCAAAAAAAGCATCAAATGCATAGACATCAATAAATATACATTTAACACCACCACTTAAGCCATGTTTTAGTGAATATGTAAACACCATTGTCTCAGAGCCCTTTGGGTATATCTCAGTAAACGTACATGGCCCATTTAGTTGTAATGAGAGCCAACATTGGCCAGGGTGATCGATGGACTAGCCATCTTGCATGGGGTTAACCTAGTCTGGATCTCTCAGTGCTCGCCCCGCTTCTGCTTTCTCACACCACCTACAACACTTCCTCTGCGCTTGCACCTAGCAGTGGGGGTTGAGGTGGGCCAGCGCAGTATGCATATTTTCTGTAGTTCTCTGGCGTCCATACAGCACTGCTGCCAATGTCTAACAACAACTTCTAGCAGCATAGGCTTTTTGGTTAAAGCTAGGATATGGACTTACAAAAACGATGACAAGACAACAAAAAACACGTTTACACATCAGGAGAGAGCGAGAGCGATTGCTGCGTTTACTTGTGCTGCCATCTTACTAATCTCTAACACTAATATCTAGTACTCTCTAAATACAGTAGTACCTCAATTTTGGTTCCACGAACAAGCTAAAAAAATCTAAACACACGTATCTCAAGTCATTGAAAGGAATTGAAATCAACTTAATACGTGTTTGGCCCTCCAATACCACCACAATCTTAACATGTAACATGCCTTTTAAAAAGAAAAAACAGACTTTTGGGTAATAAATACTGTTTTAATAAGCAATACAATATAATGTAATACAAACAACTGCAGTACCGTATTTTTCGGATTATAAATTGCTCCGGAGTATACGTCGCACCGGCCGAAAATGCATAATAAAGAAGGAAAATAACATATATAAGTCGCACTCGAGTATAAGTCGCATTTTTGGGGAAAATGTATTTGCTAAAATCCAACACCAAGAATAGACATTTGAAAGGCAATTTAAAATAAATAAAGAATAGTGAACAACAGGCTGAATAAGTGTACGTTATATGACGCATAAATAACCAACTGAGAACGTGCCTGGTATGTTAACATAACATATTATGGTAAGAGTCATTAAAATAACTATAATATATAGAACATGCTATACGTTTACCAAACAATCTGTCACTCCTAATCGCTAAATCCGATGAAATCTTCTTCCTCGGTGTCGCTTCTAAACAACTCTGCCAACTCCAAAGGTAGACAATGCGCCGCTTCCTCTTGCCGTTTTCTGCTGCAGATTTCACTACGTCCAGCTTGTAACCTGCAGTATATGATTTCCTTTTCGGTGCCATTTTTGTTCAGCCCTTCTCAGTTTTTATAAGTTACCGCCAATGTTGAAATGATCCATTTTCATAGCTACGGAAGTAGTAGCAGGTAGCATCTTTTTTTTCCACAATGCACATCTGCCATGACCCACAATGCACTTCTACCATGATTTTTATTGGTTGACGTGTGTGTGTGACGATTGCTGATATACGCCTAGTCTCTTACGTGAATTAGATAAATAATATTATTTGATATTTTACGGTAATGTGTTAATAATTTCACACATACGTCGCTCCAGAGTATAAGTCGCACCCCGGCCAAGCTATGAAAAAAAACTGCGACTTATACGGTAATCCGAAAAATACGGTAGTTATTATTAAATAATGTTCTGCATTTATTAGTTTCCTTTGGCTTGCTTCTCTGTCGTGTAACAGTAGAAACCGGTATTATTTATGTTGCTGACGGACGAGAGGTCAGAGTTGACAGCAACCGGTATGTATCTCAGCGTAAGACCCGGTGGGCAAGGGTAATATGTAACTTTCTGTTATTGAATAAAAAGATACTTCAGTGTCCCACACTATTGTGGTACAGTTCTTCTCGTAAACACACACCTCTCTGATCATGCTGTTTGACTTAAGTTTGTCAGGATGAGTATTTTCATGTTTCATTTGACAGTCTCAGCGATCCCAGACAGAGGCAGTGACCTTTCTGGCTAACCACGATGACAGCAGAGCGCTGTACGCCATCCCAGGTGTGCCAACTCTTAATT
The DNA here is from genome assembly GCF_033978785.1 of Entelurus aequoreus. Lineage (NCBI taxonomy): Eukaryota > Metazoa > Chordata > Actinopteri > Syngnathiformes > Syngnathidae > Entelurus > Entelurus aequoreus. Next base: position 45,313,708 of record NC_084743.1, read on the forward strand.
TTACTCAACTCTGTGTTAATTACTTTCTATTGGTAATCAACGAGTCTGACTATGCGGTCTTGTTTACAGATCAGGACGCAACATTTACATTGTATCTATTGTTGCAGTGGAAACCGCTTAAAGTGTGTGGTCTGAATTAGCAAAATTTAGCTACTAACTTTAGTTATCATTGAATGTATATATTGTAACAACATAAATGTTTCTCTTGGACTGTTTTTGTTTATGTGCACGCGATTTCTGCATGTACATGTGGACGAGACAGCGGTGAGTGACAAGCCAGAACGCCAGACAAATTTCTAGAACCAACTTTGACCATATTTAGTCAAAATAATTAGTAATTGTGAAAAATACAGACACTAAAACATATGTAGTTCTGTTAAACCATGAATGGTAAAAAAGCTAGCCGGTGGTGTTTTTGTTATATTTTTGGTTTAAAAGAAATGTAACCTTGAGCAAGTCGCAAACAGCTCCTTTTACAAGGGTCATATTATAGGGCTGGGCGATATACCACTATTATACTTAATAACGGTATATTTCAGAAAGAGATATATAATTGAGACAAAATCTTTCGGTGTGCCTTTGTTATGGCCGTTTGCTCTTCTCTGCGCCTGACTGGCGTAGCCCAGGGCATTCTTTGGCTCAACCCCACCCCTTGCGTCTTTACGTAGGCTTGCCTGACGCACAACGACGCAACACAACAAACTTATTAAGAGAATATGGCGGCTACGGTGCTGACTTCTCAACTCCTGAGTGATGCAATGCTTTGGTCACTGACTGCATTTGGCTATAGGTAAGTGACTACAGCTTTATTTATACATACACCAATTTGTTTGAGAATTTATACAGTATGTCTCCTTGGAGTGACTTTATCACTAATCTCATCTGTTTATGTTGTTCAGTTATGTTAGCGACTTAGCACAGCAGTTAGCGATAGCTCCTCTCTGCTGTTTGCTTGATGTGTCAAATGTTTAGCTACTCCTTGGCTTAAAAGGGCTTCTCCCCATAGCCCATGCAGACCAACCTAGTGCTGCGGCTGGGTGGCTGAAGAGCAGTTTCAAACTGAACAGTCATCTGCCTTTTATTGTAGTGAGTGAGTAGAAGCTCCATCTATCCCGGCATACAAGCATGAGGCTATAAACGTAACGTTAATGCACAAAATTTACAAAAACTGATTTGGCATAGTAACTGCTAAATAAGTACTTTATAAGAATAAGCAATACGTTACATTACTACTTACAACAAAGAGTAGTCTGAGTACTCTCAACACTGGTTATCTAACCATAAAACACTTTAAGCAACTTTAAGCCCTTTGCATGTTTTGTTTTAGATACCCATATACATCGCCATTCGGCCTAAAAACACCGGGATATCAGTTTTGGTCCAGATCACCCAGCCCTATCATTATGATTTTTTTCAACATTTAAAACACTTCCTTGTAGTCTACGTAATATGGAATAGTGGTTCATTGGTCAAAGTTTTGCAGAGATTATGTTTAACAGACCGTTTTTAGCCGCTTTCTGACCGTTTCTTCAGGTTGTGCCGTTTTATGGGTGGTCTTATTTACATGGCTACACTTCGACTGCATCTTCTAACCGCCAGTCATGTTATAGTTTTCAGCACTTACATATCCCGTCTTTGTATTACAAATGGCAACACCGGAGGATGCATGTGCATGTACGAGCCACTCTGCCCCACAACAAGAGGATAGAGAAAAATAATGAGCATATTGACTTCAGCATCGGACTACAATGGGGGAATCGCGCAATTCTTTTCGGGTAAATCTGTATTATATATGGAGATATCTGGTGACGTCACACTTGGAAAAAACTTTATAAATTGGGTAAATTCTAAACAGCCTTGTTTGGAAGAAGTAAAAAGGAAGGCAAATTTGTTTTATAAATATCTCTGCTGTGCCTCCATGGTTTGATTTCAAATTTCCGGGACTTATGCAGACCCTAAATACACAAAACCAGGTACCAACAGTTAAGAAAAGTTGGTTTTATTAAAGTAGGTCCCTTTTAAGTTGACCTCGTTTATTATGGACAACCAGTCTACGTTGACCAACCCAAGTCCTGGGGCCTCATGTAACAACAGTTGTGTGGCTTTCCTACTAAAAATAGATGTAACATTGAACCCAGAAAACAGCGTACACAAGTAAACATTTAGATGTATTAAAGTGTTCTCATGCACAAATCCAAGCACATGTCTTTGTTACATCGCAAAATACTTGGATTTCGCTGCAGACATGTGCATGGCTTTGTGCATGGCAAGCAATGTGCTCAGCACATCACAAGTCAATAGGAGGTTCTTATTTCTTATGTTTGGAGTGAACAGCAGAGCTATTGTAAGCCTGACATTGCCGTGTCTCCGAGAACTGAACACAGACTGAATTTTAAAAAAAAAGTAAACGGTCGTGTCAGGAGAAAAGTGAACAAGACGATAGATGTGCGTGGGCAAAACTGGGGGAAATTAGTGCTGCACCTTATTTGAGAAAATAGTTACAACAATGATAGGTAAAACTTAAGAAGAGGTGGGTGACTGATTATCCCCAATATAAATCTAATTACCGTAGTGTAACTTATAACATGTGTTTATACAGTAGCCTACTCACAGATCCAGATTACAATTTCATGTGACGTGAGGCAGCGCACATTTCCACGTCAACGTCAGTCTTGAACCATCTCAACTGTGCCGTGAAAAGGGACGTACAGCAGGCTTTTGTGTGTATGCAAGCTCGTTACATAAGGCCTCTGGTCCACCACGTTCTTATTAATTAAAAGTGCCCGCTTATGCTGATTATGTCGAGGACCATTTCTGAAAAGTCAATAAGTATATGACAAAATTTGTTATAGTATTGTTGACTTCATCATTAATGCTGGCATGTTGTTGTGAAAGCTGATTTGATGTCATTTCGAAGTCAGTTCAAACAAAAAAGGTCTTGGAAAGGAAATGCTTACTTACTTAGTTCAAAGTCTTGGCAAGTGACCAAAAGTCCTTTTTTTGTGGTACACTTCTCAGCCGCTCTTTCAACCTTTCCGCAACTAACAAAATGTATTTATTTAAATTTGGGGAAAAAAATGGTGTCGTCAAACAAGATTCTTTAAAATCTCTTGTTTTACATATGTGTCTGGTCAAAGTCACAGGTAGTATCAAGCAATAGCTTTTTGGGACATCGACTTGAACATGTTCCACTGGTAATTGTGGTGTTTCTGCCTTTCTCTCAGGTCTGGATTATGTTAGTCATGAAGACATCCTGCCTTACAATTCTGCAGAGCAGACTCCCATCCAGCATGAGCTGTTCGAACGCTTCCTTATGTACAACCCTACTAAATGTAAACACACTTGTGCCTCACTTGAGCTATCAGCCTCATTCTTTTCCAAGATTGCGGTCATTTTGTCTGTATCGTGTTCTTTGTCATTTTAGAGACTGGTCATATTTCTGTCTCTAACTAAACAATTATTGAACATGCCTTATTGTTCTCTGTGCACCTTAGCGCCTCCATTTGTAGCCAGAGACACCCTAAAAGCATGGCAAGAAAAGAACCACCCCTGGTTGGAGCTCTCTGACGTCCACAGGGAGACCACTGAAAACATCCGGGTCACCGTCATCCCGTTCTACATGGGCATGAGGGTAAATAGTGAACATGCACTATTATGAACATGTGATTCCTTTTTTTATGCTGGTGTTTTTCAGTTTCCATATGTACATATTTGTAATACTTGTGATTCTCTCTTCATTCAGGAAGGCCAGAACTCCCATGTGTACTGGGTGAGTAGAAAAAAATACACAGGCCAGCTAACTAAATCAATAACACTTAACTACAGTCGTGGTCAAAAGTTTACATACCGGTACACTTGTAAAGAACATAATGTCATGGCTGTCTTGAGTTTCCAATAATTTCTACAACTCTTATTTTTTGTGATAGAGTGATTGGAGCACATACTTGTTTGTCACAAAAACAGTCATGAAGTTTGGTTCTTTTAGGAATTTATTATGGGTCTACTGAAAATGTGACCAAATCTGCTGGGTCAAAAGTATACATACAGCAATGTTAATATTTGGTTACATGTCCCTTGGCAAGTTTCACTGCAATAAGGTGCTTTTGGTAGCAATCCACAAGCTTCTGGTTGAATTTTTGATTGTTTGTTTTCTGACATGGACTTGTTTCTTCAGCATTGTCCACATGTTCTCAATGGGATTTAAGTCAGGACTTTGGGAAGGCCATTCTAAACCTTAATTGTAGCCTGATTCAGCCATTCCTTTACCACTTTTGATGTGTGTTTGGGGTCATTGTCCTGTTGGAACACCCAACTGCGGCCAAGACCCAACCTCCGGGCTGATGATTTTAGGTTGTCCTGAAGAATTTGGAGGTAATCCTCTTTTTTCATTGTCCCATTTACTCTCTGTAAAGCACCAGTTCCATTGGCAGCAAAAGAGGCCCAGAGCTTAATATCAATCAATCAATGTTTATTTATATAGCCCTAAATCACAAGTGTCTCAAAGGGCTGTACAAGCCACAACGACATCCTCGGTACAGAGCCCACATACGGGCAAGAAAAACTCACCCCAGTGGGACGTCAATGTGAATGACTATGAGAAATCTTGGAGAGGACCGCATATGTGGGTAACCCCCCCCCCCCCCCTCTAGGGGAGACCGAAAGCAATGGATGTTGAGTGGGTCTGACATAATATTGTGAAAGTCCAACATCAGCGAAAGTCCAGTCCATGGTGGGGCCAGCAGGAACCATCCCGAGCAGAGACGGGTCAGCAGCGTAGAGATGTCCCCATCCGATGAACAGGCTAGCGGTCCACCCCGGGTTGGGAGCAGAGTAGAAAAGAAAAGAAAAGAAACGGCAGATCAACTGGTCTAAAAAGGGAGTCTATTTAAAGGCTAGAGTATACAAATGAGTTTTAAGATGAGACTTAAATGCTTCTACTGAGGTAGCATCTCTAACTTTTTCTGGGAGGGCATTCCATAGTATTGGAGCCCGAATAGAAAACGCTCTATAGCCCGCAGACTTTTTTTGGGCTCTGGGAATCACTAATAAGCCGGAGTTCTTTGAACGCAGATTTCTTTGAACGCAGATTTCTTGCCGGGACATATGGTACAATACAATCGGCAAGATAGGCAGGAGCTTGACCGTGTAGTATTTTATACGTAAGTAGTAAAACCTTAAAGTCGCATCTTAGGTGCACAGGAAGCCAGTGCAAGTGAGCCAGTATAGGCGTAATATGATCAAATTTCTTGTTTTTGTCAAAAGTCTAGCAGCCGCATTTTGTACCATCTGTAATCTTTTAATGCTAGACATAGGGAGGCCCGAAAATAAAACGTTACAGTAATCGAGACGAGATGTAACGAACGCATGGATAATGATCTCACCATCATTTGTGGACAAAATGGAACGAATTTTAGCGATATTACGGAGATGAAAGAAGGCCGTTTTAGTAACACTCTTAATGTGTGACTCAAACGAGAGAGTTGGGTCGAAGATAATACCCAGATTCTTTACCGAGTCGCCTTGTTTAATTGTTTGGTTGTTGTTAAGGTGGTATTATTAAATAGATGTCGGTGTTGAGCAGGACCGATAATCAGCATTTCCGTTTTCTTAGCGTTGAGTTTGAAAAAGTTAGCGAACATCCATTGTTTAATTTCATTAAGACACGCCTCCAGCTGACTACAATCCGGCGTGTTGGTCAGCTTTAGGGGCATGTAGAGTTGAGTGTCATCAGCATAACAGTGAAAGCTAACACCGTATTTGCGCATGATGTCACCTAGCGGCAGCATGTAAATACTAAAGAGTGCAGGGCCAAGAACCGAACCCTGGGGAACTCCGCACGTTACCTTAACATAGTCCGAGGTCACATTGTTATGGGAGACACACTGCATCCTGTCAGTAAGGTAAGAGTTAAACCAAGACAAGGCTAAGTCTGACATCCCAATACGCATTTTGATACGCTCTAATAAAATATTATGATCAACTGTGTCGAAAGCGGCGCTAAGATCAAGAAGCAGCAACATAGATGACGCATCAGAATCCATCGTTAGCAATAGATCATTAGTCATTTTTGCGAGGGCTGTCTCCGTAGAGTGATTTGCCCTGAAACCGGATTGAAAAGGTTCATAGAGATTGTTAGACGCTAAGTGTTCATTTAGCTGCTGTGCGACAATTTTTTCGAGGATTTTCGAGATAAACGGAAGGTGGGACACCGGGCGGTACTTTACCATGAGCTCAGGATCGAGGTTAGGTCTTTTGAGCAGAGGATGAATAACCGCTTTTTTGAATGCTAGGGGAACAGTGCCAGAGGAAAGTAATATGTTTATAATATTTAACACTGATGGACCTAATAATACAAAAAGCTCCTTGATAAGTTTCCCAGGAATTGGGTCAAGTAAACATGTTGTTTGTTTTGTCCCATTTACACATTTTAACAATTCCTCCAATGTTATTTCATCAAAGAGAGAGAAACTATTTTGGAGGGCAGTGTCCGTCGCATATACAGTCGTATCTGTGTTAATAGAACCCAGTTGTAGCTGAGATGCATTGTCTTTAATCTCTTTTCTAATGACTTCAATTTTCTTATTAAAGAAATTCATAAAGTCATCTACTGAGTGGGTGGAGCTACTGGGAGGAGTCCCTTGTTGGGTTAGCGATGCTACTGTACTAAACAAAAATTTAGGATCATTTTTGTTGAGGTGGATGAGATTTGAGTAATATTTAGCTTTAGCTGAGGTAAGCATGCGTTTATAAGTTATTAAACTATCACTCCATGCTTGATGGAAAACCAAGTTTAGTCGCACGCCATTTGCGTTCCAGCTTTCTACATGATAATTTCTGGGCTTTAGTTTCTTCTGTAAACCATGGGGTACGCCTTTTAGGGGCCCTTTTTAGCTTTAGCGGTGCTACACTATCAATGGTGTCGCGCAGGGCGTCGTTAAAGTTGTTAGTGAGGTTATCAATAGAGCCCGCATAATTTGGGAATGGTGCCATTACCGAAGGCAGTAAGTCAGTAAGAGCCGTCGTTGTGGCAGCATTAATGTTGCGGCTGCTATAGTAGTTATTATTATTATTATTAGTTTGTTGACAATGAGTCAGAACTTCGAATTTTATAAGGTAATGATCGGACATTACTTTACTGTACGGGAGTATCGTAACTTTGGAGGTGGTGACACCCCTGACAAGCACTAGATCTATCGTATTACCGTTGCGATGCGTGGGTTCATTTATTATTTGTGTAAGACCACAGCTATCAATTATAGTCTGGAGCGCCACACATGGAGGGTCCGATGGGGTATTCATATGGATGTTAAAGTCTCCCATTATGATTATATTGTCGGCGTGCGTCACTAGATCAGCAACGAACTCTGAAAATTCATTGATAAAGTCCGAATAGGGCCCTGGGGGGCGGTAGATGACAGCCAGGTGCAGAGGCAGCGGTGTGACAAACCTCATAGTAAGCACCACAAACGAGTTATATTTATTATTTAGGTCCGAGGTAAGGCTAAAGTTTTTGTTGTATATTAGTGCAACACCCCCACCCCTTTTAATGGGACGGGCAATATGCGTTCCCGTATAGCCAGGAGGAGACGCCTCACCCAGCGCAAAAAATTTGTCTGGTTTGAGCCAGGTCTCGGCTAGACCAACGACATCAAGATTGTTGTCTCTAATGACTTCGTTAACTAATAATGTTTTGGAAGACAATGATCTTATGTTTAAAAAGCCCATATTATAGGTAGTGGGCTGTTTTGAGGAGTTTTTGTTGAAAGTATCCGTAGTAGCAATATTAATAATGTTACGTTTATTATGCATAGTGCACTTTAAATAATTTCGACCATATATAGGAATTGATATGACAGGAATTTTTAGATTGTTTGCCACCTCAGTAAAATGCATGTCCACCTCTGACGCAGAAAAAACATTATGTGAGTTGTATATTATTCTAAGAGAATTGCTATGTGTGCAGGGATTATCCAGCCTGGCGCTGGCTAGTTCTAGCTTAACAGACTCCTTATTAGCGCTTCTTTGAGGATTAGCTTTTAGCTTTTTCGTTAGCCCCGCTAACAACAACGCCTTTAGCGTTGTTGTTAGCCCCGCCCGACATCCCCGCTTCTGCTTCCGAGCGCACCACTTACGTCTCTTTCGTTGACGGTCTCCGCTGGTAGTGGACCCCGCTGCTTCAAAGGCCACTGCTGGATGTAGCTCGCGAAGAATTCCCAAGCTAGCGAGTAGGTCCTCCGTACACGCATCTTTCAGCCCAAAATGGCCCGATCTCTCCACATCCAGAATCGTAAGTCGGTCGTAAGTGATCACGTAGTGAACACGCTGTGAGCCAGCCATGAAATTGACTGAATTGACGGGTATTTTTGCCAAATCGGTCTACACTTCAAAGAGCGCTTGCAAGAAGCTGCCGCCATGAAGCGCCGCCATCTTGGTCATACTTGGTAATACTACCACCACCATGTTTGACGGTAGGAATGGTGTTCCTGGGATTAAAGGTTTCACTTTTTCTCTTCCAAACACATTGCTGGGTACTGTGGCCAAACAGCTAATTTTTTGTTTCATCTGACCACAGAACTTTCCTCCAGAAGGTCTTATCTTTGTCATTGTGATCAGCAGCAAACTTTAGATGAGCCTTAAGGTGTCTCTTCTGGAGCAAGGGCTTCCTTCTTGCATGGTAGCCTGCCTCTCAGTCCATAGCGATGCAAAACACGCTTGACTGTGGACAACGACAACTGTATGGAAGCTGCTGGAACACAGTTGTTCCAGCAGCTTCCAATTCATTGCAGACCTGCTTTTTGGTGGTTCTCGGTTGACTCTTGATCATCCTGAACAATTTTCTGTCAGCAGCAGGTGATAGCTTGTTTTTTCTTCCTGATCATGGCAGTGACAAAACTGCCATGCACTTTATACTTACGAACAATTGTCTGCACAGTTGCTCTTGGGACCTTAAGCTGCTTTGAAATGGCTCCAAGTGACTTTCCTGACTTGTTCAAGTCAATGATTAGTTTTTTCAGATCTGTGCTGAGTTCTTTTGACTTTCCCATTGTCGCGTTTGTAACCGGGTCTAATGACAGCGTCACAGGAGCTCTTTTTAAATGGGCTCAGAGAAGTCAACAGGTGTCGTCAATCATAACCACTCACATGAAGTTAAGAGGCCATGCCATTAAGCTAATTTGATTTGATTGTAACTTTTCTACATCACCAAAATTGATAATGTATGTTGCTGTATGTATACTTTTGACCCAGAAGATTTGGTCACATGTTCAGTAGACCCATAATAAATTCATAAAAGAACCAAACTTCATGAATGTTTTTTGTGACCAACAAGTATGTGCTCCAATCACTCTATCACAAAAAATAAGAGTTGTAGAAATTATTGGAAACTCAAGACAGCCATGACATTATGTCCTTCACAAGTGTATGTAAACTTTTGACCACGACTGTATATTCGGTGTAGTATTTTGTGCATCCAGTCAGTCAGCTGACAGGTTATACTTCTGAGCTGTTCACCTTTCACAAGAAAATAGGTCCAAATGTTGATGTTTTTTAGCCTGTCACTTTGTAACTTAGTTTACCTCCATGGATTTTCTTTTGGATTAATCTCCTAGGATGGATTAGCCCACTCCATGATCTTGTTATGCTTCTTTTTGAGCCACTCTTTTGTTGCACCCGAAAACCCATTTCAGTGTTCTGGCTGAGACCTGAAGGTTTTTTTCCATCATTCTTTGGTACATGTTCCTGTTCATTGGCCCCTCAATGTGGTGAATAAACAATAAAGCAGAATGGTTCAACCTCCATGTTTGACAGTAGGGATGATGTTATATTCATCATTTATCTGCCTCCAATCATGCTGAGTTGATGCTGAAGAGCTCAATTCTAAATTAATTTGACTACATCACATTTCCTTAATATTACACCAAGAATAGTCTTTCTCATCAAGCTTCTTGCTGATGGTCTTGTAGCCCATTCCATTTTTTCTCACAGCTCTCTGGTCTTCACCAGAAGTTCTACCATGAATTGATTTATGTGGACCCCGACTTAAACAAGTTGAAAAACTTATTTGGGTGTTACCATTTAGTGGTCAATTGTACGGAATATGTACTGTACTGTGCAATCTACTAATAAAAGTTCCAATCAATCAAACCATGGGGATGTAGAGGTTGGATTGAAAGAGAAGGGTGTCTTCTAACGCATAACAATTGGAGATTAAGAGTACTTTTCTCAAGATAGGACTAATTTGTGTACTTCCAGAGCTCACAAATGGTCAGAAAAGTTGCTAATTGGTAGGGGATCTGGAAAATTCTGAACTGTTCATATCTGTGTAAGGTGGTAAACGTACAAAATCAGCAGGGGTACAAATACTTATTTTGCCCACTGTATCAACTGAATGCTTTTGTGTCAACTTTGTGTTCTGTTTTGTAAGTGGCGATACTGCATCCGTTTGGAGAACCTGGGCAATGAGGTGTTTCAACTAAGAGAAAGACACTGGAGGATCTTCAGTCTGTCCGGCACCCTGGAGACGGTCCGAGGACGTGGCGTGGTCGGCAGGGTCAGAGCAGCACTCTCACACTTTGACATACAAATAAAAGTATATACAATGGAACCTACTTATGTCGACCAACTCAAGTCCTGGTTAACCGTGATCCTTTTTAATAAAAAAAATTGTCCACTTAAGTCGACATACCGCTTTTGTTGACGTAACATTTGAGACCCACAGAAGGTTATTTCTTTGAAAAACAGGTCAGCTCATATTGACATGTATTGTTAACGTCATCATTACTGCCAAGCAGCGTGCAACATAACTACAGCATCAAAACATGTACACACTGACTTCCTGTCCAAAGCTTCAAAATAAAACCATGGTGCAGTCGTCCCTTGCCAAATCACGCTTCAAAGTTTGCTGCTTCATTCTTATTGCTGTTTTTTTGTGTGTAAGAAAATATTATTCGAATTTTCAAAGTTTAACCATTTGTAACCATAACAATGACTAAATTCACTAAAAAGTATCAATACTACAGTAGTAATGGCCACTAGATCAGACCACACCAATCAGGGTGCGCTGTTCGTTACTAACACTATTACTTTTACTAGTACGAGTAATCTAATAACTTTTATGTACATTACAACACTGAGACATTTGTAACGTGGCACGCTACATTTGATGTGGTTGTACAAGACCGTGTCGGAAGCACAGCACGTTCAATGTGGGCAATATATTTTTACTAAAAAGCACCACACTAAAACAAATTTGATATCAAATAGATCAGAGCAACATCACACAGCAGACATACACACAAGTACTTTGAGGGAATAATCAATCAATCAATGTTTATTTATATAGCCCTAAATCACAAGTGTCTCAAAGGGCTGTACAAGCCACAACGACATCCTCGGTACAGACCCCACATACGGGCAAGGAAAACTCCCCCCAGTGGGACGTCAATGTGAATGACTATGAGAAACCTTGGAGAGGACCGCATATGTGGGTAACCCCCCCCCCCCCCCAATAATGAACAATCGATGATTGAAATGACCAGCCTGATATCCTACAATACCCCATTTGTGGACAAGGAGATTACAGCCATCGAAGCACATTCAATCTCTTTATTAACTTGCGCTAATGCAAACCAGTGACAAAATTCAAAAGACCTGCCGTAACTGCCCGCAAACTGTGAGTCTGAGCTAACAAACACAGTTTAGCTAATGCTGCTCTGTCTAGGCCAGGGGTGGGCAACCCGCGGCTCCGGAGCCGCATGCGGCTCTTTGACCACTCTGATGCGGCTCAGCTACATACTTGCCGACCCCCCGATTTTCCCAGGAGACTTATGGATCTCAGTGTCTCTCATAAATAACTCCCAGGGAAAAAGTAATCCTATTTAGACTATAAATACTAGATAAAGGGCGTGCCCTGATTGCACTGCAGTAATTGTCCTCTATAGCATTTACATACGGCGTGCCAGTCCAGCCACATGTTGCATGTTGTTATTAATCGCACACACAGGAGACAGCAAAGCATACTTACTCATCAGCCACACAGCTTACACTGACGGTAGCCGTATCAAACAACTTTAACATTGTTACGTTACAAATATGCGCCACACTGTGAACCCACACCAAAAAAGAATGAAAAACACATTTCTGGAGAACATCTGCACTGTAACACAACATAAACACAACACAACCATTACCCAGAATCCCATGCAGTCCTAACTCTTCCGGTCTAGATTATACACCCCGCTACCACAACCCCCCCACACATCAACCCCCCCCCCCCCCCCCCCCCCCCCCCCCTCCTTGCGTTGGTTGAGCGGAAGAGTTAGTGCTGCATGGGATTCTGGGTATTGGTACCGTCAGTGTAAGATGTGTATTGGTACCGTCAGTGTCAGATGTGTATTGGTACCGTCAGTGTAAGATGTGTGGTTGCTGAACTAGTACGGAAGAGTTAGTGCTGCATGGGATTCTGGGTATTGGCACCGTCAGTGTAAGATGTGTGGTTGCTGAGGTAGTACGCCTTGCTGTCACTTACGTGTGGTCAAGCAGGTACACTGTTAGGGCAGACTGTAGAGGGCGGTGTCATCACGCTCTGATATTCGGGAGTCTCCCGGGGAAAAATGAGAGGATTGGCAAGTATGACGCTATCAAGCGCCATTCATTCAAAACTCGCGGGCTGCACTAACATCAAATGTCCACATTAAAGTGCGTGCCGGTGCGTGTGTCGGAGACCCCTGGTTAATATAGCACAAAGCATTTAAGCTCTGTATGCAGTGTTTTTCATTTTAAATTGTAAATTTTTTTTGTGGCTCCCATCACTTTCTTTAATTTGTGAAACTTGCCAAAATGGCTCTTTGAGTGGTAAAGGTTGCCGACCCCTGGTCTAGGCCAAGGGTGTCAAACTCATTGTACCTCAGGGGCGGTATGGAGGAAAATGTGTTCCCACGTGGACCGGACAGGTAAAATCATGGCGTAATAACTGAAAAATACAACTACGACAACTTCAGATTGTTTTCTTTGTTTTACTTCTGCCCAAAAAAGAACATGCACATTCTAAAAATGTACATATCACAAATAATCATCTTGACAAAACGCTTCAAGTTAGGGCTGGGCGATATATCGATATACTCGTTATATCATGGGTTTGTCTCTGTGCGATATAGAAAATGACTATCGTGATATTGTAGTATACGTTCTCACGCAGTTGCTTTTAGCTGCGGGCATTACACTCCAGGCTCTTCTCAATCTTTCTTGTCTCTCCTTCTCACAGACAAGCGCACCTTCTTACATACGTCACATACTGTCGCGTCATATGCCCTCGCATAAGAGGTAGCAGCATGGTAATATTAGCTTTGATGCTAGTGGATTGGTAATACGAGAGAAAGAAGGTGCGAAACTGGTAACAAATGAAGGAAGAATTAATTCCTAAGAAAAACAGCACGGGGTCCATCGCCTGGCGGTGGTTTGGCTTCAAACGGGAATATGTCAAACAAGTATGCGACAAAAGCGTTGTTAGAAAAAGTAGCACCTACTGCTAATGTGTAGCATCATTTGAAAAGTCCCCCGCTAGAGAATGAAGAGTGCTTGAAACTGCATGTCAACATCTATGTTCGGTGCCACACTCACAAAATGCCCGTATGGAAAAAAATAGTCAACAGAATTTAATAACGTCCGTAGTAACCTACCACATAGCAAAGGACATACACTATTTGATTTCCTATTATGCAGCTCATTTTTATTTGACAGTTATTGCAATATCTTGTGCAAAAAGGGCACTTTAATTTAGTGTTGTTTTGATGTCATCTTAGTGACGTCATGCACAAAAGTGCACTAATAGCTTGTTTAAAATATTTCTGACAATCTTGCACTTTCTGTTTTGAAATGACATGAATGTGTGTGCCACTGCTTAATAACTGTTTAATAAATACAGTTTGGGTAAATTGACTTAGTTGTGGTTTCCTTCTCTGCGTGAAAGTTTAAAATAAGCATATATTAATGCAGTATGAAGAAGAATGTTTTAATGTAGACACATAGAATCATCATACTGCTGTGATTATATGCATCAAGTGTTCATTCAAGGCTAAGGCAAAATATTGAGATATATATCGTGTATCGTGATATGGCTTAAAAATATTGAGATATTAATAAAAGGCCATATCGCCCAGCCCTACTTCAAGTTAGTTGAAAATTCTGAAGAACAATTTGGTGCAAATTCAAAAACACCATGAAGAACACAATGAATTTAGACTTAATCTCAGTGTATCTACAAAGCAATTAAACTTTAAATCACAGCCTATCTAGGATTGAACAAAATACAAAATAAAGCATAAATACAAACTATTCTATGTATCAACTACCTCATTTGTCATTTCCACTCTTCACTTTCTTTAAATTTGCACAGAAGACAATCATTTTCACAGAACCCTATCAAGGTGCAGTGTCATGCAGCATCTTAAGTGGTGTTACCAATTGTTAATTTTACTCCTGTTTCTTTTACGTTGCGTCGAGGGGGAGTAGTCACAGCCCCGCTTTACCGTGTACCTCTTGCTTGGTGTCCTTGCTCGCGCCGGTATAAACTATTTGCTTGCCTAACTGAATTGCTATTGCGACATCCAGTAGAAACATAGAAAAGCAGTTTCTTTAATTTAAAAATTCAGCTCAATTTTAGACTTAGCAAACTCATCGAGTGGGCTGGATTGGACCTGTTTTGACCGCATGTTTGACATCAATGGTCTGATGTCGCGCGCACACACACACACACACACACACACACACACACACACACACACACACACACACACACACACACACACACACACACACACACACACACACTTTGGTCTCATGAAACATCTCTCAACTGGATATGCCAGATATTTAATTTTCTTTTTTTTTTTGAGTAACACAATATTACTTCCCCTAGTAATTAATTGCATTTAATAGAGTAGTTCCGTTAGTAATTCAATTACTTTTTTTGGCAAAGTAACGAGTAACTATAATAACTTTAAGAAATTTTTCAAACACTGATCGTGACCACTGATTGGCTCAGTCTAAGGCAGAATTACTATATTGGATTAAACGATTGTAAAGGTGACTATGTGGACTCTCATAACGTAACAGGTCTCAAATAGTATTTTTTTTTAAACATTTGATTTATGACTAGTAATTCGTACTCCACAAAAAATTATCTACTACAGTCATGCCCGGAACCAATTAACAGCAAAAAAACAAGGCCTTACTGTAATATTAACCTGGATTCTACCACATCAATCAAACTAATGCACCCTTATTTTATTTTAGGCTGTAAGCCACCAGATGAAAGATGCACATGCTAAAGGCTTCATTGTCATACAACAAAATTATCACATCAGTTCTGGTAGATAAGACATATAATGAAAACAGAAGAATCTAAACCAAAAATATGCACAAATGGATACAAATCCTTGATAATTGCAATGTTTCCAAATGTCTCTGGCCAAAGTCACAAGTAAACGAACAAGCAAAGGCTTTTTTTTTGGTTATGTCAACAACCATTTATTTCAACGTCAGTCTGTCCGAGGGGTGTCAACATAAGCGGGTTCCACTGTAATGTTTTTTTAATTACAGTATTATTTTTTCAAAGCCAGCCAAATAATTGCATATTTTCTGTGTCAAATACAAACTATGTTCAAATTGACATGTTTGTGTTTGGTGTCGCAGGAACCAGTGTTGTCTAAAGAACAGCCAGCATTTCAGTACAGCAGTCATGTCTCTCTGCAGTCCCCCAGCGGGCACATGTGGTAGGTTTCTCACAACTCAATACGTTTCCATAGACAACAGCTGTGTTACATTAAATAGGGTCTTTGGTGATTTATGTTTAGGGGAACATTTCGTATCGAGAGGACGGACGGTTCCTGCTTCGATGTCCGCATTCCCCCTTTCTCCCTAGAGAGCAACAAAGATGATAAAGCTCCCCCTGCAGGATACACGTTCTAACTGCACGTGCTCACCATCACCCTGCAAGGCCTCCTCTCCTCCCTTCTATCATTGCCTCAGCTTCAGTATCCCAAAAAAAGTAAGCTTTCCTCTTTGAGTGTACAAACTAAATATGGCACCCTGTGGGGGATAAAAAAGAGGAACGTGTGGAAATAGTGTTCCAAAGCAGAGCAGGTTCAGGTGGTTTTTGCAAATGCAGCAGATTCTCATGCAACAACTTCACGTGGGTCTGTTTTGAAAATCATAATGTTCACTTTTTAGCCTAACCCTTTCGGTCTCAAATGACTGGGAACTCAGTTTCTTCCCAGTTTACAGTTTAACATTTACCTTTGGACAAAAAACCCAACAATAATTTATTATAACTAGGTTGGCATGAATGAATAACCCAATATCCCTGCCAAATGTTTGCCTTTTCCTTGCCAGGTGTCTTTAGTCTACTGTGAATAATTGATTGAAGACTGTTATTAAACGATTTACAAGTGAATGGAAAATGTGCAGTGATCAGATGTTGTCTCCAAACAACACCAGAAACATAGAGAAACCAGCCAAGACT
This sequence comes from Entelurus aequoreus, assembly GCF_033978785.1. Classification (NCBI taxonomy): domain Eukaryota; kingdom Metazoa; phylum Chordata; class Actinopteri; order Syngnathiformes; family Syngnathidae; genus Entelurus; species Entelurus aequoreus. The sequence continues at coordinate 45,330,227 of NC_084743.1, forward strand.
GTACTTGAATGCAGACAGTGTGTGAAATGTCAACCTTTGTCAGCAAAATGTTTAATTTTTTTGTAAACACAAGGCCAACTGTTTGACTTCAGTATACTTTTGTTTTAAAACTACTCCTATGGTTGAAATACTGTAAATAGGAATGTAATTATAGGCAAATAAATATGTTTTCAAAAATGCATGCTGCCAATGCCTTGTTTACTATGCATAGAGATCATGTTGTATTGTAATGGAGTTTGCCACCACCAGACGTCACCACTTGCCACACTAAACACGCATGTGCAGGGGAGGTCCGCGTTGCAGTCTTTTCAGTACATTCACACTGACAAGTACCGCACAAACTGCCAAAATGATGTCTTTATCTTGGGCTGTGTAGCGGAAGGGGAGGGACTAACTCGAGTGGTTGCAATTCACATTTTAAAGGAGACAAGAAAAAGTGGAAAAATACTGCGATTTGTTTAAAGAACAGAATTTAATTTCTAAGAAAAAATATAAATGTTTTTGTTCATTTTACTACTATTTTAATGTGTGTATACTTTAATTTAATTTCCTTATTTACAATGTCACTTCTATGCATAAAAACAGCCTGTTCTGGCCATACTTCAAGTTTTAAATCCATTTGACAATGATACCATATTTGTTGTTTAATCGCAAAGTTTGAAATATTTAAATTGCAATCGCAATTTAATAGCGTAGTGAGTGCAACATCCGGGTACTGGCAGAGCACTGTATTTTGCAGTACTTTGCGTGTATGGAAGTGCGAGAATTGGAACGCAGCCATCGGTTTTGTTGCTAGGCAAAGTTAATAGGTTGAGTTAATGCAATGAATCATAAACTCTCATTGGCTAATAAAAAAAAGGCTAGCCACGCCCACTAGCTGTTTAAATGACATGTTGACTGGGCGGGGACAGGAAGTCACTGATGTAATTATGTGAAATAAATTACGAGTTTAGTTACCACAGATTTTGATTAAGGACCAACCTTATAGAAAGGAAGAAAAATATAAGTTACATTTGTACAATTAGCCCACTTTTGGCATTTATCCCTCTCAATTATTAGTAATGTAGTTGTATTCTCATAAGTACCCTTTCGTACACAGAGATTGCACCGTTTTAAGGAATAATGCGTTAATACCTGCACGGATCGATCAAAAATATTGAGTGTTGATACCAACATCGGCTCGATACTATAGTGATGTGCTCGATATTTTATGTGTAAGTATAATATTGTAATTGTATTTGCCTAAAATATGTGTCTAGTGTTTTATTCTTATATAGGAGTTATTGTTATAATAAAAAAATTACCGCCGAGAGGGACAAATGGATGGATGAAAGGTGATACTAGTGTGATGTGCTTGATATTTGTCTGGTAAGTTTAATAAATATTTGTGTTTGGTTGCCGGAAATCTGTGTCATGTTTTAAAACACATCAATATAGAAAAATCATTTGATATCTTCTAATAAATATCCTACAAACATATTGCCGATGCCGGCACCTACTTGGTATTGGATCGATTCCAACATTTGCCGTATCACCCGCGCCTCGTGCAAATTTACCACATATTTTTGATTAAGAACCAACCTTATAGAAAGGAGGAAAAATAGCAGTTACATGTGTATAATTGGCCCACTTTTGGCATGTATCCCTCTTAATTATTAGTAATGTAGTACACTGGATACACAGATCTGCTTGCACCGTCCTGTTCTAAGGAATAATGCGTTAATACCTGCACGGATCGATCAAAAATATTGAGTGTTGATACCAACATCGGCTCGATACTATAGTGATGTGCGCGATATTTTATATGTAAGTATAATATTTTGATTTTTTTTGCCTAAAATATGTGTCTGTTTTATTCTTATAAAAAAAAGTTATCACTATAATTAAAAAAAACAATACTGTCGAGAGGGACAAGCGGTAGGTAATGGATGGATGAAAAGTGATACTAGTCTGATACGCTTGATATTTGTCTGGTAAGTTTAATAAATATTTTTGTTTGGTTGCCGGAAATCTGTCATGTTTTAAAACATCAATATAGAAAAATCATTTGATATCTTGTAATAAATATCCGACAAAATAAATTGGCGATACTGGTACTTGGTATCGGATCAATTCCGACATTTGCAGTATCGCCCGCGCCTCGTGCAAATTTACCACAGATTTTGATTAAGGACCAACCTTATAGAAAGGAGGGAAAATAGAATTGGCCCACTTTTGGCATGTATTCCTCTTAATTATTAGTAATGTAGTACACTGGATACACAGAGCTTGCACCGTCCTGTTTTAAGGAATAATGCGTTAATACCTGCACGGATCGATCAAAAATATTGAGTGTTGATACCAACATCGGCTCGATACTATAGTGATGTGCTCGCGATATTTTAAGTGTAAGTATAATATTTGGATTTGTTTTGCCTAAAATATGTGTCTAGTGTTTTATTCTTATAAAAAAAGTTATCACTGTAATAAAAAAACAATACTGTCGAGAGGGACAAGCGGTAGGAAATGGATGGATGAAAAGTGATACTAGTGTGATGCACTTGATATTTGTCTGGTAAGTTTAATAAATCCAAAATCTATCCATTGCTTTCGGTCTCCCCTAGAGGTGGGGGGTTACCCACATATGCGGTCCTCTCCAAGGTTTCTCATAGTCATTCACATTGACGAGGATGTCGTTGTGGCTTGTACAGCCCTTTGAGACACTTGTGATTTAGGGCTATATAAATAAACATTGATTGATTGAAATATTTTTGTTTGGTTGCCAGAAATCTGTCATGTTTTAAAAAATTTCAATATAAAAACATCATTTGATATCTTGTAATAAATATCCGACAAAAAAATGGCAATATTGGTACCTACTTGGTATCGCCCGCGCCTCGTGCAAACTTACCACAGATTTTGATTAAGGACCGACCTTATAGAAAGGAGGAAAAATAGAATTGGCCCACTTTTGGCATGTATCCCTCTTAATTATTAGTAATGTAGTACACTGGATACACAGAGCTTGCACCGTCCTGTTTTAAGGAATAATGCGTTAATACCTGCACGGATCGATCACAAATACGGAGTGTTGATACTAGTGATGTGCTCGATATATTTTGATTTGTTTTGCCTAAAATATGTGTCTAGTGTTTTATTCTTTTTAAAAAAGTTATCACTATAATACAAAAATAAAAACAATACTGCCGAGAGGGACGAGCGGAAGAAAATGGATGGATGAAAAGTGATACTAGTGTGATGCGCGTGATATTTGTCTGGTAAGTTTAATAAATATATTTGTTTGGCTGCCGGAAATCTGTGTCATGTTTTAAAACATCATTTAGAAAACTAATTTGATATCTTGTAACAGTATCTACTTGGTATCTGATCGATTCCGACATTTGCAGTATCGCCTGCGCCTCGTGCAAACTTGCCTGCCTGGAAGCGGTGGGGGCGTGCTCACGAGCCGAGGATATCATCCATAATTCAGTACCAGCCCGAGCAGGCATTCATCCAGGCTGTCCTCCGCGGCGGACCGGCGGCTGGACGCTCAACTTCCCATATGCGACGCTCGCTGACGATGGGAGACAAAACCAGTAAAAGACCGGTCGGCGCCCGGAGGACGTAAACACTGCCATGCCCTGCTTCCTGCGTCACACCCCGGCTACGAGGGCGAGACCGCCTCCTCCATAGCGAAGGTGAATGTTTGTGAGCCGAAGTTGTGTTCCGGACTAGCTGCGTGTTGAGCGGCCATGATGCAGGCAGCATCCCGCGACCTCTTCCCCACTTGAGCGAGAAGTTCTCCCGTGTGCGTTCGTCGTGTTACAGTCTAGTGTAATTGGGGACACGGCGTCCAGATGTGATGTCACCTGCAGGCACTGATGGAAACGCTCGTGCCTGACTGAGTGCCACAGCTGGGTGATATCAGGCTTGTTGTTACCACGCAGCTGCCATGGGGGGCAAACAGACCAAGGCCCAGGAGGCGGGGGGAGCCAGTCCGCAGCACAGCTGGAGAAGGACCCCCAGTAAGGAGCGAGGGGACCTGTTTGCCTCCCTCATGCTGAAGTCGGGGGACAGGCTAAGCCGTGGCGGTACCCCGCCGCCTTACCAGCGCCGTATCGGAATGATCCAGGAGATGATGCTGATGGCCAAGCAGGGCAAGCATGATGAAGCCACGGAGATGCTGAAGACCCTCAGACAGGTAACTTCTGTCTTTGTCCTTCATTGCTGATTATAGTTCCTTTTATTGACACAAAACATGACTTCTTCTCTTGGTGGCCACACAGGTTAGTTATGTACCTTTCTTTCTTTCTTTAGTTTATTTCTAACATGAACACACTAACAGCATAATACATCACACAATTGCATATCATTCACTTTACATCATGTCCGAAAAGGAGTAGGAAGAAGCAAAGCATATTTAATCCTACCCCTTTCCCACTTCAGAGGGTTTACAAATATATACATAATTTACTGACATTTTATAATAGAATGACATCTGTGAATTAGTATATACAACAGTTTTGTAATATGTAATTCATTAATTCAGTCATTATTAACATACTGAGATGAAGAATATCTTATTTTCAATAAGGTTGAAAGTAGTTCTCGTAATTCTTCTTCTTTGTACTTTGTAAGCACTATTAATTTGAACTACCTCTTAAACTGGATCATATCAGTACAATGTTGAACTTCATTACTTAATCCATTCTGCCATTTAGTAGAGGAGCATGTCACCGGTGCCAAACTCCCAACCCATGGGACAGATCTAAAAATCTGAAAATTCCTCATGTATCCAAATGTTGTTAAAAAGTAACCCATGCATACCCGCTCCATCAACTTGTCTTATAGACATCTTGTCTAATCAGCAGTGTTGGGTTAGTTACTGAAAACCAGTAACTAGTTACAGTTACTAGTTACTTTATTTCAAAAGTAACTCAGTTACTAACTGTTACTTACACCAAAAAGTAATGCGTTACTGTGAAAAGTAACTATTTAGTTACTTATTTTTTCCCCCTTTTTTTAAGGCTCCCTTTAATGCCCTTTTAGCCTTCATTTCAGTACTGTTATTACACTGGAGAATAATACAATCTGTTGATCAACTTGACATGCATTTGCATCTCTGAACTCAGAAAGCAATGTGGTCTACATACAACACACAAAGACAAAGATATGTTTCAAAGGGCCAATTTATTTCAGGCCAGAAAAAATTGACAAAATTATTTTAAATAGCTGCAACATAATGGCACTTTAACTTTAACTTTAAGTAGATAGGATCTTTGACCCAAGACACAACTTACATTTAACTAAAATGTTATTTTCTTTGTGCTCGACAAAAGAAAAGTATTGAGAATGTCTCCATGTTAAAAAACTCGACTTCTGGCTTCGCCATGATGTCTTGTTAGTTGTTATGAGAGTAGCGTATGTGTGTGTGTGTGTGTGTGGCCCTTTGAGATTTGACAGCATGTGAGGTGAGTGACGTCAGTGAGTGAGTGGGCGAGAGAGGTGAGGGAGCGGCGACAGTGAGTGAGTGCAGGTGCGCTAGCTTGTTGGATGGCTGCGCCCAATAAAGTCACAAAGTTGCAACAAACTGCCGGCCTCGTCATTCACCCTCAGCTGCGGGGAGGCGTGCTTTCCCCCACCCACAGAAAGCACGCCTCTTCTTTTCCACCGGAGCGCTCCAATAAAACACACTCAGATCTTCTGTTTCTAGCCGATACTACATAAAAATAACGTAAAATAACGCAGTAACGCATCATGCAGTAACGGTAACTGAGTTACTGCATATAAAAAATAACGTGTTAGATTACTAGTTACCGCCGAAACTAACGGCGTTACAGTAACGCGTTACTTGGTAACGCGTTAGTCCCAACACTGGTAATCAGGGGTGTAGCACCAAATTATGGGCCCCCCATCAAACCATAAACCCAGACATGTGAAATTATTTTTTGCGTCAAAACATCACTTCCCTGTTTTTTAAATGAAATATCAATACAACTGCAGCACAGTGATACAGGGGTTAGTGCATGTACCTCACAATAAGAAGGTCCTGAGTTAAATCCCGGGCTCGGGATCTTTCTGCGTGGAGTTTTTTCTCCCCGTGACTGCGTGGGTTTTCTCCGGGTACTCCGGTTTCTTCCCACCTCCAAAGACATGCACCTGGGAATAGGTTGATTGGCAACACTAAATAGGCTCTTATGTGTAAATGTGAGTGTGAATGTTGTCTGTCTATCTGTGTTGGCCCTGCGATGAGGTGGCGATTTGTCCAGGGTGTACTCCGCCTTCCGCCTGAATGCAGCTGATATAGGCTCCAGCACCCCCCGTGACCCCAAGAGGAACAAGCGGTAGAAAATGGATGGATGAATATCAATAAAACTATGATGTAAACAAAGTTTGTTGAACGCCCGCAGGTGCTCGCTGTTCCTCTTGACGATATTACAATTAGTCAGTTCCGAACCAGTTGTAGTTCTAGAGCAGTGATTCTCAAACTGTGGTACACCAAATACTCACTTAGTTAAATATTGTAATGACGTGAGCCATTATCAAAGTGTTACTGTTCAAAATGTGTGTATAAAACAGTGGGCAAAAATATTAGATATACTTGATGAAACTCTGCCTTGTTTTTAATGAATGGTTTGGCCTTCTACACTACTGTATTTTAATGTTGGTCATTATGGTGGCACTTGTCGAGCCAATAGTTTTCTGAGGTAGTACTTGGTGAAACAAGTTTGAGAACCACTGAGTATTTATTAGTAGCCAGCGAGTAGGTATGTTTTTGAGGGGGATTGATTGTAAACAGAGGTCACTACACTGTAAGTATATTCCCCGAGGGGATGTGGCTACAGGATAGAGTGGCCAAATAGGAAACTTTTTCTGAGTTATTTGCATGCATGTTATATAATTTCACAAAACCCAAAACCAGTGAAGTTGGCACATTGTGTAAATCGTAAATAAAAACAGAATACTATGATTTGCAAATACTTTTCAACGTATATTCAATTGAATAGACTGCAAAGACAGGATACTTAACGTTTAAACTCGAAAACATAATTTTTTGCAAATAGCTCGTTTGGAATTTGATGCCTGCAACATGTTTAAAAAAAAAAGCTGGCACAAGGGGCAGAAAAGACTGACAAAGTTGAGGAATGCTCATCACTTATTTGGAACATCCCACAGGTGAACAGGCTAATTGGGAACAGGTGGGTGCCATGATTGGATATAAAAGCAGCTTCCATGAAATGTTCAGTCATTCACAAACAAGGATGGGACGAAGGTCACCACTTTGTGAACAAATGAGTGAGCAAATTGTCGAACAGTTTAAGAACAACATTTCTCAACGAGCTATTACAAGGAATTTAGGGATTTCACCATCTACGGTCCGTAATACCATCAAAAGGTTCAGAGATTCTGGAGAAATCACTGCCCGTAAGCGATGATATTATGGACCTTCGATCCCTCAGACGGTACTGCATCAAAAAGCGACATCAGTGTGTAAAGGATATCACCACATGGGCTCAGGAACACTTCAGAAAACCACTGTCAGTAACTACAGTTTGTCGCTACATCTGTAAGTGCAAGTTAAAACTCTACTATGCAAAGCCAGAGCCATTTATCAACAACACCCAGAAACGCAGCCGGCTTCACTTGGCCCGAATTTATCTAAGATGGACTGATGCAAAGTTGAAAAGTGTTCTGTGGTCTGATGAGTCCACATTTAAAATTGTTTTTTTTGAAACTGTGGACGTCCTCTGGAACAAATAGGAAAATAACCATCCGGATTGTTATAGGCGCAAAGTTTAGTCAGCATCTGTGATGGTATGGGTAACTTACACATCTGTGAAGGCACCATTAATGCTGAAAGTTACATACAGATTTTGGAGCAAGACATGTTGCCATCCAAGTAACGTTATCATAGACACCCCTGCTTATTTCAGCAAGACAATGCCAAGCCACGTGTAACAGTGTGGCTTCATAGTAAAAGAGACTGGCCTGCCTGTAGTCCAGACCTGTCTCCCATTGAAAATGTGTGGCACATTATGAAACGTAAAATACGACAAGGGAGACCCTAGACTTTTGAACAACTTAAGCTGTATATCAAGCAAGAATGGGAAAGATTTCCACCTGAAAAGCTTAAAAAATGTATCTCCTCAGTTCCCAAACGTTTACTGAGTGTTGTTAAAAGGAAAGGCCATGTAACACAGTGGTAAAAATGCCCCTGTGCCAACTTTTTTGCAATGTGTTGCTGCCATTAAATTCTAAGTAAATCATTATTTGCAAAAAAAAAAAAAGTTTCTCAGTTGGAACATTAAATATCTTGTCTTTGCAGTGTATTCAATTGAATATAAGTTGAAAAGGATTTGTAAATCATTGTATTATGTTTTTATTTACGAATTACACAATGTGCCAACTTCACTGGTTTTGGGTTTTGTATATTACATTTTAAATGATAATAATGTTAGTAAATTATCTACTGAAAAAAATAAACAAATATGTGGTACATGACATGGGACACAAATACAGCCAAAATAGGTTAATGGATGAGAATAAATCTAAAGGTAAAATATAATGTCGAAATGAGGTCTAGATTTTCAAAATTTTCTGTCGGGGTTTGCGTGGCAGCACTTCATGCTGATAGAAAATGCCCTTTTTTTTCCTCCACATCCCACTTTTTTTTCCTCAAAGGGTGCTCATATCCTTGTAAACCCAATGTGGCTGTCCCATACTCACACAGTTGATATGTTTACAGGGCATCCAGAACCAATCAATCAATCAATCAATCAAAGTTGATTTATGTAGCCCTTAATCACAAGTGTCTCAAAGGGCTGCACAAGCCACAACGACATCCTCGGCTCAGATCCCACATCAGGGCAAGAAAAAACTCAAACCAATGGGATACAATGAGAAACCTTGGAGGGGACTGCAGATGTGGGAAGAAGGTTTTCACAGCACTTCACTTTTTCGACATTTTGTTGTTATGTTACAGCCTTATGGATATGGAATAAATTAAGTTTTGTCCTCAAAACTCTACACACAATACCTGACAATGACAATGTGAAAAAGTTTGTATAGAAATGTTTGCAAATTCGTTAAAAAATAAAAAAAAACAAAGAAATCACATGTACAAGTATTCACAGCCTCCTCTCTGAGCTGCCACCTTACCGTGGTAGAGGAGTTTGCGTGTCGCAATGATCCTAGGAGCTATGTTGTCCAGGGGCTTCCATGCCCCCTGGTAGGGTCTCCCAAGACAACAGGTCCTAGGTGAGGGATCAGACAAAGAGCAGCTCGAAGACTCCTATGGAAATACAAGAACCGAGACTCAGATTTCCCTCGCCCGGACGCGGGTCACCGGGGCCCCCCTCTGGAGCCAGGCCCGCAGTTGGGGCACGATGGCGAGGCAACGTGGGTCCCCCCTCCAATGGGCTCACCACCCATAGCAGGGGCCATAGAGGTCGGGTGCAATGTGAGCTGGGCGGCAGCCGAAGGCAGGGCACTTGGCGGTCCGATCCGTGGCTACAGAAGCTAGCTCTTGGGACGTAGAACGTCACCTCGCTGGGGGGGAAGGAGCCTGAGCTAGTGCGCGAGGTGGAGAAGTTCCGGCTAGATATAGTCGGACTCACTTTGACGCACAGCAAGGGCTCTGGAACCAGTTCTCTCGAGAGGGGCTGGACTCTCTTCCACACTGGCGTTGCACGCAGTGAGAGGCGACGGGCTGGGGTGGCAATTCTTGTTGCCCCCCAGCTCAGAGCCTGCACGTTGGAGTTCAACCCAGTGGACGAGAGGGTAGCTTCCCTCTGCCTTCGGGTGGGGGGACGGGTCCTGACTGTTGTTTGCGCTTACGCGCCAAACAGCAGCTCAGAGTACCCACCCTTTTTGGATTCACTCAAGGGAGTACTTGAGGGTGCTCCCCCAGGTGATTCCCTCGTTCTACTAGGTGACTTCAACGCTCATATTGGCAACGACAGTGAAACCTGGAGAGGCGTGATTGGGAAGAATGGCCGCCCGGATCTGAACCCGAGTGGTGTTTTGTTATTGGACTTTTGTGCCCGTCACAGATTGTCCATAACGAACACCATGTTTAAGCATAAGGGTGTTCATATGTGCACTTGGCACCAGGACACCCTAGGCCGCAGTTCCATGATTGACTTTGTAGTTGTGTCATCGGATTTGCGGCCTTATGTTTTGGACACTCGGGTGAAGAGAGGGGCGGAGCTTTCTTCCGATCACCACCTGGTGGTGACTTGGCTGCGATGGTGGGGGAGGATGCCGGACAGACCTGGCAGGCCCAAATGCATTGTGAGGGTTTGCTGGGAACGTCTGGCATAGTCTCCTGTCAGAGAGAGTTTCAATTCCCACCTCCGGAAGAACTTTGAACATGTCACGAGGGAGGTGCTGGACATTGAGTCCGAGTGGGCCATGTTCCGCACCTCTACTGTCGAGGCGGCTGATTGGAGCTGTGGCCGCAAGGTAGTTGGTGCCTGTCGTGGTGGTAATCCTAGAACCCGTTGGTGGACACCGGTGGTGAGGGATGCTGTCAAGCTGAAGAAGGAGTCCTATCGGGTTCTTTTGGCTCATAGGACTCCTGAGGCAGCGGACAGGTACCGACAGGCCAAGCGGTGTGCGGCTTCAGAGGTCGCGGAGGCAAAAACTCGGACATGGGAGTAGTTCAGGGAAGCCATGGAAAACGACTTCCGGACGGCTTCGAAGCGATTCTGGACCACCATCCGCCGCCTTAGGAAGTGGAAGCAGTGCACTATCAAAAAAAAAGCTCCTCGGTGGCAAAGCCACGGGGGTGGATGAGAATCGCCCGGAGTTCCTTAAGGCTCTGGATGCTGTGGGGCTGTCTTGGTTGACCAAACTCTGCAGCATCGCGTGGACACCGGGGGCGGTACCTCTGGATTGGCAGACCAGGGTGGTGGTTCCTCTCTTTAAAAAGGGGAACCGGAGGGTGTGTTCTAACTATCGTGGGATCACACTCCTCAGCCTTCCCGGTAAGGTCTATTCAGGTGTACTGGAGAGGAGGCTACGCCGGATAGTCAAACCTCGGATTCAGGAGGAACAGTGTGGTTTTCGTCCTGGTCGTGGAACTGTGGACCACCTCTATACTCCTTGAGGGTGCATGGGAGTTTGCCCAACGAGTCTACATGTGCTTTGTGGACTTTGAGAAGGCATTCGACCGTGTCCCTCGGGAAGTCCTGTGGGGAGTGCTCAGAGAGTATGGGGTGTCGGACTGTCTGATTGTGGCGGTCCGCTCCCTGTATGATCAGTTTCAGAGCTTGGTCCGCATTGCCGGCAGTAAGGTGGACACGTTTCCAGTGAGGGTTGGACTCCCCCAAGGCTGCCCTTTGTCACAGATTCTGTTCATAACTTTTATGGACAGAATTTCTAGGCACAGTCAAGGCATTGAGGGGATCCGGTTTGGTGGCTGCAGGATTAGGTCTCTGCTTTTTGCAGATGATGTGGTCCTGATGGCTTCATCTGGCCAGGATCTTCAGCTCTCACTGGATCGGTTCGCAGCTGATTGTGAAGCGACTGGGATGAGAATCAGCACCTCCAAATCCGAGTCCACGGTTCTCACCCGGAAAAGGGTGGAGTGCTATCTCCGGGTTGGGGAGGAGATCTTGCCCCAAGTGGAGGAGTTCAAGTACCTCTGAGTCTTGTTCACGAGTGCGGGAAGAGTGGATCGTGAGATCGACAGGCGGATCGGTGCGGCGTCTTCAGTAATGAGGACGCTATATCGATCCGTTGTGGTGAAGAAGGAGCTGAGCCGGAAGGCAAAGCTCTCAATTTACCGGTCAATCTACGTTCCCATCCTCACCTATGGTCATGAGCTTTGGGTTATGACCGAAAGGACAAGATCACGGGTACAAGCGGCTGAAATGAGTTTCCTCCGCTGGGTGGCGGGGCTCTCCCTTAGAGATAGGGTGAGAAGCTCTGCCATCCGGGGGGAGCTCAAAGTAAAGCCGCTGCTCCTCCACATAGAGAGGAGCCAGATGAGGTGATTCGGGCATCTGGTCAGGCTGCCACCCGAACGCCTCCCTAGGGAGGTGTTTAGGGCACGTCCGACGGGTAGGAGGCCAAGAGGAAGACCCAGGACACGTTGGGAAAACTATGTCTCCCAGCTGGCCTGGGAACGCTTCGGGATCCCCCGGGAAGAGCTGGACGAAGTGGCTGGGGAGAGGGAAGTCTGGGCTTCCCTGCTTAGGCTGTTGCCCCCGCGACCCGACCTCGGATAAGCGGAAGAAGATGGATGGATGGAAGTATTCACAGCCTTTGCCTTGAAGCTTAAAAATGAGGTCAGGTGCATACTGACCTCACTGATCATCTTTGAGATGTTCCTACAGCTTAGTTGGAGTTCATGTGTGGTATATTCAGTTGGTTGGACATTATTTGGAAAGGCACAGACCTTTCTAAATATAAGGTGTCACGCTTGACAGTGAATGGCAGAACACAAACCAAAGAGGAAGTTGAAGGAATTGTCTGTCGACCTCCAAGACATGATTGTCTCGAGGCACAATTCTGGGGAAAAGTACATAAAAATATCTACTGCCTTGAAAGTTCCAATGAGCACATTGGCCTCCATCATCCGTGAATGGAAGAAGTTTGGAACCACCAGGACTCTTCCGAGAGTTTGCCGGCCGTCTAATCTTCGCAATCGGGGCAGAAAGGGTTTAGTCAGGGAGCTGACCAAGAACCTGATGGTCACTCTGTCAGAGCTACAGCAATCTTCTGTGGAGAGAAGAGAACCTTCCAGAAGGACAACCATCTCTGCAGAAATCCACCAATCAGGCCTGTATGGAATAGTGGCCAGACAGAAACCATTACTTTACATTACAAAATGCACCTGAAAGACTCTCAGACCATGATAAAAATGTATCTGGTTTGATGAGGCAAATATTGAACTCTTTGGCATGAATGTCAGGCAGCAGGTTTTTGAGGAAACCAGGCACCACTCATCACCAGGCCAATATCATCCCTATAGTGAAGCATGGTAGTTGCTGCACAATGCTGTGGGGTTGTTTTTCAGCAGCAGGAACTGGGAGACTAGTCAGGATAGAGGGAAAGATGAATGCAGCAATGTACAGAGACATTGCGGATTAAAAACCTGCTTGACCGCTCTTGAACTCAGACTGAGATGATGGTTCATTTTTCAGCATGACAATGACCCTAAGCACACAGCCAGGATATCAAAGGAATGGCTTCAGGACAACTCTGTAAGTATAATTGAGTGTCCCAGCCAGAGCCAAGACTTGAATCCGATTGAACATCTCTGGAGAGATCTGAAAATGGCTGTGCACCAATGCTTGAGAGGTGCGGCAAAGAGGAATGGGCGAAACTATCCCAAAGATAGGTGTGCCAAGCTTAATGTATCTTTAAAAAAAAAACTTAAGGCTCTATGTAATTGCTACCAAAGATGCATCATCAAAGTATTCTAGGAAAGGCTGTGAATATTTATGTACCTGTGATTTCTTATTTTTTATTTTTTAATAAATAAGCAAAGATTTTGATAAAAACGTTTTCGCATTGTTATGGGTGTAGAGTTTTGAGGACAAAAATGAATTTATTCCATTTTGAAATAAGGCTGTTACATAACAAAATGTGGAAGAAGTGAAGCGCTGTGAATACTTTCTGGATGCACTGTACATGTACTGAATACACTAATTATTGAGAGGACTTGGTTGAAACCAGCTTTTTTAAACACATGTAAAACCTTAATTATGGGTATTAACTTTTTAAGATTATGTTGATTTTTTTTTTTTAAGTTAGGGTTTTTTTAACCAAAAAAAGCCAAACAATTCAATATGAAGTGGCCACAAATAGAAATTAATAAATCATATAGCCTGTTATTCATTTAAAGGGGACCTATTATGTAAAACCAACTTTTTTCTTACTTATTGGTACCTGCATTTTTGTATTTGGATTTGCGTAAGTCCCTTAAATGTATTTATATATTTATAAAAAAAACTCGCCTTCCTTCATACATCCTCCAAACGAGCCGTTTTGAATATGTCCATTTTGTAACATTTTCCCCAATGGTGACGTCAGCGGATATTTCCATAAATGACAGAAATTTACCCAAAGAGCTTTGCACGAGTCCACCATTGAAGTTTGACGCTGTTGTCAATAGCTTCCTTCTTTTTTGTTACCCTCTTGTTGTGAGGCAGACTGGCTCGTACATGCACGTGCATCCTCCGCTGTTGCCATTTCTTATACAAAGTATCGTACAGTTCAAACTTATATCTGTCAGTAAACTCACTATGGAAGCGCTAAAAACTGCCGGTACAACAAAGATGTCGAGGTGGAACCACGTAAATAAGACCGCCCACAAAACGGTGCATCCTAAAGAGACGGTCAGGAAGTGGCTTGAAGATGGTTTGTAAAACATAATTTATGCAACATTTTGACCAAAGAACCACCATTACATATTATGTAGACCAGTGTTTTTCAACCTTTTCTGAGCCAAGGCACATTTTTTTCATTTAAAAATTTTTGAGGCACACCACGAGCAGAAAACATAAAAAAATTAAACTCAGCAGCCAATATTGACAATAAAAAGTTATTATCGCAATTGTTGGATATTCAAACCATAACCAACCATGCTTCACTATAGCTCTTGTCTCAAAGTAGGTGTACTGTCATGACCTGTCACATCACGCCGTGACTTATTTGGAGTTTTTTGGTGTTTTTGTTTTTGTCTTGCGCTCCTATTTTGATGTTCATTGTCATGTCATGTACGGATGTACTTTGTGGACGCCGTCTGCGGCTCCACAAGCTGTAAGTCTTTGCTGTCGTCCAGCAATCTGTCAACAACAACACATCATTTGCAGACTATAATTACTGGTTTGCAAAAAATTATTTTTTTAACCCAATTAGGTGAAATTACGTAATCTCCCACGGCACACCAGACAATATCTCACGGTACACTAGTGTGCCGCGGCACAGTGGTTGAAAAACACTGATGTAGACCACAAGGAAGGGTTTTAAAGGTAGAAATATAATCATAATATGACCCCAATCATAAATTTAAGTTTTCTTTTACTTCAGCATGTAAAGTAGAGAGTAGCTGATACATGTAGTTACTGTTATCATCAGTGGATAATACGAATCATAATATGTCCATTATTACTATGATTATATTATTATTAGAGCATTTCTTGGGAGTTAAGTCTTCCCCTGTCTTCAAAAACTAATAACGCCTCTAAGTATAATCAAGGGTCCTTGATTGCACTACAGTTATACACAATGAGATGCAAAAGTGAAACTTGTACATCGCTTTATGGTATTATTACCTTTCGTTTATATACATTTTTCCGCCATCCAGGTGGTAGTTTAATAGGAAGGGTGTTGTATATAGTCTTAGACATTCTTAATTTGATTTAAGCTAGTTTGTTGTTGAGCTTTCACGGCTATACTATATTAATTTTGTATTAACATATATGACTTCTTTTTTAAATATACACAATTACATATTTAAATGGTAGAAACAAATGTCCAAACTTTACTAAGACCCCAGGAACACCCATTTTTGGACCAGTTAAATTAAATTAGATGTTCCATGGCACAGTCTTAGCTCATGCTGACAAACTACAATTACACCCACAAGTGTTTGTCGAATAGCCTCTATGTTTATATATTGTCCAAACATTTTATTTGTAATTAAATATGCTGTCATCCAATCAACAAAAACAGCATTATCTCAGCAGGTATAACTATTAGGAGTGTAACAGTACGTAATCACGTTTTGGTTTATCTCAGACACAAAATACAATACATATAAACTAGGGGTTCACTTCCGATACGATACGAATATTGGAGCCTGGCGTATTGGCCGATATTAATCCGATATTAGCAAGAATCGGAGTACATGCTTATTATTTTGTAGTGTACAATGTTAGAAAAGGTTTGATCAAGTACAATTACTCAATGATAGAAATGAAAAGCACTAACTTTATGACAGAATTATGTTTTCATGTGTAAATTTGTGTTTTTGGTGGTCACAATAATTCATTAAATTAAGCCCATGATGCAGTAAGTTGAATGATGCAGACACATTTGTTACTGGACACTTTCTGATACGCATTTGCCTTGGAGACTTTGCATCTCTAAGTAATATGCAACTATAATTTTTTGATACTTGTTTATTTTGGCAAAAGTTTTGTTTTAGACTTCAATATTGCATACTTGCCAACCTTGAGACCTCCGATACCGGGAGGTGGTGGGTGGGGCGGGGCGTGGTTGGGGGCGTGGTTAAGAGGGGAATATGTTTAAGCTAGAATTCACCAACTCAATATTTCTCACATATATATATATATATATATATATATATATATATATATATATATATATATATATATATATATATATATATATATATATATATATATATATATATATATATATATATATATATATATATATATATGAAATACTTGACTTTCAGTGAATTCTAGCTATATATATATATATTTATTTTATTATACATATAAATAAAAGAAATACTTGAATTTCAGTGTTCTGGAGGCTATCCAGTAGATGGCAGTATTGTCCTGTTTAAGAGTGTCACAACATTGCTGTTTACGGCTGACGAACTGCTTTACGGTAGACTAAACGTGATTGCTGTTGTTTTGTGTTGTTACCGCGCTGGGAGGACGTTAATGAAACTGCCTAACAATAAATCCACATAAGAAACCAAGAACTCGCCCTCGATCATTCTACAGTTATGACGTCATTGGGCAGGCAAGCTGTTTATATTGTGGGAAAGTGGACGTCAGAACAGGCTGTCCCCACTCAGGTCCGCATTGAGCTGGAGGGGGCGTGGCCTCCAGCTCCGGCTGAATACCGGGAGTTTGTCGGGAGAAAATTTCTGCCGGGAGGTTATCGGGAGAGGCGCTGAATACCGGGAGTCTCCCGGTAAAAACGGGAGGGTTGGCAAGTATGATATTGTTTATTAAGGACACTTATTATGTATGTCTAGCTTGTGTGCTATTGTGTGCTTAGCTGTTGTGTAGCTGGTAGCTTCTAGTAGCCTATAGCCTACCAATTGTTTAGCTTCTATACAGTCAATGACTTCACTAATATACAAGAAAAGATCAACCTTGTGTGTTGTTTGGAGGACTGATAGTCAATATTGATATCGGATTGTGTCACCTCGACAAAACTGCATAGCTTTTTTGTAAATGGCGACAAACTGAAATTTGCTAGAACATCACTTTTTACATTTTAGTTTCACTTTAGTTTTCTTAATGGTACAGGACTAATTTGTGTACTTCATGGACACGTAACTGGCTTGTGTGTGTCAGAATGAACTACAGCGGTACCTCAATTTTTGTATGCTTATGATAAGCTGATGATTTGGTTTTTGACTAAAACTTTCGCCCAAATCTTGCCCCAATTTTGGTACGGTAAAATGTGCGTAACAGACTAGTCTATTTGCTTGTGTATCATTTTGCGTAATCGAGTGCCCAAACAAAGACACCTATGCGTGGGTGACTCAGTGTCTCTGCTTTTTTGATCGAACAAAACTGCATGGGGCCAAACAAAGTTGCAAGAGCCATCACTTTGATGAAGAAAGTGGTTCACTGTCTTTGCCAAGAGTTTTAAATAAAGATAAAAGTGATGTTAAATGTGCATTTATTAATTTCAGTTGTAATTTATATGTATTTCAAAGTTCTTTTTTTTCCCAAAAGTGTTGTTTTTGTTTATATGTTTGGGTATTTTTAACAGTTAAATTTGATTTACATTATTTCTTATTGGAAAAATGGCTTCGGTTTTCATACAATTTGGTGTCTGGTGTTTTGATAAAAACTGAGGTACTACTGTACTTTTGTTTCCCTATCAATTGAATGTTTAGTTTTTTTTAATGTTTTGTCTGTTTTTGTTTAAATAACTAACCCTTTAAAATTGTGTAATGTTCAAATATTTGCAAGGATGCAAACATACTCAATCAGCAGAGGATTAAACACTTATTTTTTTACTCTATATATTTTGGTTTTACTCGACATTTACATGGTTGTCATGTCCATCCATCCATCCATCCATCCATTTTCTACCGCTTATTCCCTTCGGGGTCGCGGGGGGCGCTGGCTCAGCTACAATCGGGCGGGAGGCGGGGTACATCCTGGACAAGTCGCCACCTCATCGCAGGGCCAACACAGATAGACAGACAACATTCACACTCACATTCACACACTAGGGCCAATTTAGTGTTGCCAATCAACCTATCCCCAGGTGCATGTCTTTGGAGGTGGGAGGAAGCCGGAGTACCCGGAGGGAACCCACGCAGTCACGGGGAGAACATGCAAACTCCACACAGAAAGATCCCGAGCCCGGGATTGAACCCCAGACTACTCAGCACCTTCGTATTGTGAGGCAGACGCACTAACCCCTCTTCCACCGTGCTGGTTGTCATGTGTCTGTGGTAAATGCGGTTGATTTAGAAGTGGTCACTGCCTTATTGTAGAACAGGGATTCTCAAACTGTGGTGCAATATATTTATCTGTAGAGTAACCTATTTATTTATTTATGTATGCACCTTAATGCTTTTTTATCCTGCACTACCATGAGCTAATGTAACAAAATTCCGTTCTTATCTGTACTGAAAAGTTCAAATTTGAATGACAACAAAAAGGAAGTCTAAGTCTAAGTGTAAGTCCATCTAGTGGTATGCCAAATACTCACTTGACTTAGTACAGTGTTTTATTTTCCTTTATTTAAACACAGTGTTACTGTTCAAACTGTGTGTAATGTTACAGTGGCCAAAAATATTAAATACACCGTTAAAAAAACCTTTGCCCTTATTTTTTATAAATATTTAGGCCTATGACACTACTGTCTTTTAATGTCATCATGGTGGAAGTTGAAAAGCCAAGTTTTTTCTGAGGTGCTACTTGGTGAAAAGAAATTGAGAACCACTGTTCTAGAACATATAAAAGGTGTAACAGATGATTGACACGTTGAGCAGTTGGAGTTGTGGATATGTGATGACTGGCGTCACAGACGATAGAATGACTTTATTTTTTTACCAAGAAGAAGTCTGCTCAGTCAGATTTTGCACATTGTGAAAACCTCTTGTTATTCCCAGACCTTCTCAGTGCCTGACTTTCGTCACTCTGCCCGCTGTTGTTAGCGACAAGTGGGGAAACATCTGTTGTGCCAAAAAACAAAAGCAGAAAAATACAATAATTTGAAGCTGATGAGTCAGAGTAGTGGGCAGCACGGTGGTACAGGGGTTAGTGCATGTGCCTCACAATACGAAGGTCCTGAATAGTCCTGGGTTCGATCCTGCGCTCTAGATCTTTCTGTGTGGAGTTTGCATGTTCTCCCCGTGACTGCGTCGGTTCCCTCCGGCTTCCTCCTTCCTCCAAAGACATGCACCTGGGGATAGGTTGATTGGCAACACTAAATTGGCCCTAGTGTGTGAATGTGAGTGTGAATGTTTTCTATCTGTGTTGGCCCTGTGATGAGGTGGTGACTTGTCCAGGGTGTACCCTGCCTTCCACCCGAATGCAGCTGAGATAGGCTCCAGCACCCCCCGCGACCCCGAAAGGGACAAGCGGTAGAAAATGGATGGATGGATGGAGTCAGAGTAGCACACAAAGAATGCTCTTCTAAATCTTGGAGACTTTGCAAATGTGTTTACTTGTCCTTTAAACAACTAAGTATGTTTCTTAATTTTTAAGATCAACTTTTCTCCCACTAAACTGGGGATCGGCAACGTGCGGCTTTCGAGCCACAAACGGCTCTTTAGCGCTGCCCTAGTGGCTCCCTGGAGCTTTTTCAAAAGTGTATGAAAATGAAAAAAGATGAGGAAAAAATTTATATTTTTTGTTTAAATATGGTATCTGTAAGAGGACAAACATGACACAGACCTTCCTATGTGTTAGAAATCCCACCTTTTACATTAAACATGCTTTACTGATGAGAGTACTTGGCGAGTGGCATTTTGTCCTAATTTCGAAAGTCCTTGAACGCACCGTAGTTTGTTTGCATGTACAACTTTCCTTGATGCTGCCACAGAAATACGTGTTTTATGCCACTCCTTCTTTGTCTCATTTTGTCCATCAAATGTTTTATGCTGTGCGTGAATCCACAAAGGTGAGCTTTGTTGATGTTATTGACTAGTGTGGAGTGCTAATCAGACATATTTGGTCACTGCATGACTGCAAGCTAATCAATGCTAACATGCTATCTATGCTAGCTGTATGTACATAATGCATCAGTATACCTCATATTTTAGATATATTTAAGGTCATTTTATTTGTAGTTTCCATTTCCTTCAACTTGAACACACACATCTTTACCTTTGGCCATTTAAGCCAGTAATTTCCAAGAGTTATCACATACTCTGAAAAGCCTCCATTTTATGAATGTTTTCCAATGTTGTAAAAATATGTAGAATAAATATTACATTTCAACATTTCTGTCAACGAAGATTTGCACCAGCCTGCGACACATAGTCATTTTGATAGTAGTCTAATATAGATAATATAGATGTGTTGCCTTCCTTTTAACACTTATATAAGGCTTTCAATCAATCAATCAATCAATGTTTATTTATACAGCCCTAAATCACAAGTGTCTCAAAGGGCTGTACAAGCCACAACGACATCCTCGGTACAGAGCCCACATACGGGCAAGGAAAAACTCACCCCAGTGGGATGTTGGTGAATGACTATGAGAAACCTTGGAGAGGACCGCATATGTGGGTAACCCCCCCCCCCCCCCCCCCCTTACATTTTTTGCGGCTTCAGACATTTTTTTTGTTGTATTTTTGGTTCATAATGGCTCTTTCAACATTTTGGGTTGCCGACCCCTGCACCCCTCCTGACCATACTTGCCAACCTTGAGACCTCCAATATCGGGAGGGGGGAGGGCTTGGGGGGGGCGTGGTTGGGGGCGTGGTTAAGAGGAGAGTATATTTACAGCTAGAATTCACCAACTCAAGTATTTCATACATATATATAAATAAATACTTGACTTTCAGTGAATTCTAGCTATATATATATATATATATATATATATATATATATATATATATATATATATATATATATATATATATTTTATTATATATATAAATAAAAGAAATACTTGAATTTTAGTGTTCATTTATTTACACATATATACACACACACACACAACACTCATCTACTCATTGTTGTACTTGAAAGTACAATGCTTTGTTAAGGGTTGAATTGTCCATCCTCTTTCTATTCTCTGTCACTATTTTTCTAACCATGCTGAACACCCTCTCTGATGATGCATTGCTGTGTGGCACGCACAAA
The DNA here is from genome assembly GCF_033978785.1 of Entelurus aequoreus. Classification (NCBI taxonomy): domain Eukaryota; kingdom Metazoa; phylum Chordata; class Actinopteri; order Syngnathiformes; family Syngnathidae; genus Entelurus; species Entelurus aequoreus. Next base: position 45,351,487 of record NC_084743.1, read on the forward strand.
AGTGCTTTCATCAAATGCACGAGAGTGTGGAATCTTCCATCTCTCCCTAGCATGGCCCAAAACCGGTCAATCCTTGCTTCCTGGGGAAGATCTTCCCTGGCAAGCAATTGGTACTCCAGTACTTGTACCCGGAGGCTGGACAGGTCCAATCGCAGCTGCGGCAGATTTTTTTTTTGGGGGCGTGGCCTCCAGCTCCGGCTGAATACCGGGAGTTTGTCGGGAGAAAATCTCTGTCGGGAGGTTGTCGGGAGAGGCGCTGAATATCGGGATTCTCCCGCTAAAAACGGTAGGGTTGGCAAGTATGCTCCTGACCACCCTCCACCCACCCAAAGAAACGGTTCCAGACCACGGGGAGCGCGTCTGGTATCCGCTCCTTGAGGGGGGGGCTAGGGCTGGGAACTTTTCAGGTGGGGTGGCTCAGCATCACCATGCCAAGCCACAGCCTCTAGCACGGCCACCACCACCAGTCTTTCGGCCTGCTAAGCCGCAACCTCCGGTTCGGCCACCACCACCGGTCTTTCGGCTTGCCAAGCCGCAACCCCCAGCTAGGCCACCTCCACCTGCTCCACGCCCTGCTCCAAGGCTATCAACATGCCTAGCAGCTCCACGCCTAGCTCCACCACGCCAAGTGCCGCCAGTCGCAGCTCCACGACGCCAAGTGCCGCCAGTCGCAGCTCCACGACGCCAAGTGCCGCCAGTCGCAGCTCCACGACGCCAAGTGCCGCCAGTCGCAGCTCCACGACGCCAAGTGCCGCCAGTCGCAGCGGCATGACGCCAAGTGCCGCCAGTCGCAGCGCCACGACGCCAAGTGCCGCAATGCCAAGACCAAGACCCGCCATGCCAAGACCAAGACCCGCCATGCCAAGGCCAAGACCCGCCATGCCAAGACCAAGACCCGCCATGCCAAGACCAAGACCCTCCACGCCAAGCTTCGCCGCCTGACGCGCCATGCAAAGCTTCGCCGCCTGACGCGCCACGCCAAGCTTCGCCGCCTGACGCGCCACGCCAAGCTTCGCCGCCTGACGCGCCACGCCAAGCTTCGCCGCCTGACGCGCCACGCCAGGCTTCGCCGCCTGACGCACCACGCCAAGCTTCGCCGCCTGCCACGATAACGACGCATCCACCTCCTCGTCGGCCACGGATGTGGCCATTCCATGGGCGTCCGCCACGCCACGTTCGCCGACCTCCTCGTCGGCCACTAATGTGGTCATTCCCAGGTTGCCCACCTTGTCTGGTACAGCGGCGCTCTACACGTCGCCGCCACCTAACTCTGCCCCGGTGGATACAGGGACACGTGGTTTGGCGACCCACCGCCATGTCTCCCTCCCGCCCTCCCATGACTATTGATCATTGTTTTTTTGTTTTTTATGGACATCTGGTATCTGTTCTTAAGGGAGGGGCTCTGTCATGTCTGTGTGATCATGTTTTGTTTTAGTCATGTTTTGTTTTGTTTAGTTATTGGACTCTTTAGTTTCTGTTTACCCTCCATTGTTTTTGTTTCCATGACTACCCATTAGTTTTCACCTGTCCTCGTCACGCACCTGTCTAATGCTTTGCACTCGCACACCTGTCACTAATCATGTCACTGCTATTTAAGCCTGTCTGTTTCTGTTGTTCGTCCTGGTGTCATATCCTTTCATACCATGCTATCTACCTATCCATCCTTGCTACTGCTACCCATGATATTTATGTCCACTATAGTTTATGCTTACGCCATGCCACAGTAAGTGTTTTTGTTTCGTGTTCTTAGTTAATTGCCTTTGTGCTAGTCTTTTGGTTTCATAGTTTGTTCTCCGCCATTGTGCGCGCCTTTTGTTTGCTTCTGTTTTTGTAGTTTGTTAGTGTTCATTATTAAATCATGTACCCACCTCCAAGCCATGTCCGATCCAAGTTCACTTGCATCTCGGGAAAACAACCACTCCAAAGTCCAAGTCATGAAAACTCCCGCAGTTTAGATTTTTCCTTTAGTGATGAAGATGATGTGCAGGAAACCCACAAAAATGCGTGTCCTTGGCCATATTTAGACAAATGTATGCATTTAGAGAAAACAATGCCCTAAACCTTAGTTTTTAGTTTACTGTGTAAACCAAAATCATAACTGCTCTTTTCATCTAAGACGTACAACACACATTTAGGAACACACATTAAGGTGAGTTGAGTTCATGAAAAGTTTTACTGCAGATAACCATCACCAACTGTTCCCAAACAACACACAAGTCATTGTTGTTTTTTTGTCAAGCTATAGATAGACGCTGTTTTTTACTGTAGTTAAAGAAAATGAATAACATTATAGGGGTGGGCCAAAGAAAAGGCAAACTAAAATAAATATATACAGAGACCCCTAGAAGTAGTTGTAGGGTTTCCCCAACTAAATGACAGATAGTTAATAGTATCCATCCATCCATTTTCTACTGCTTATTCCCTGTACCCTTATTGTACACTCTCATTTACATTAACATTGATAAAGGGACAAGCGGTAGAAAATGGATGGATGGATGATATTATACATGTGGGCCCATAGATAAAAATGCCGTTAAATGTAGCTTTAATGTAGCAAGCTACTTTTGCCGTGTAGCTTGTAGTGCAGCTTGCTACAACTCTCCAGGGATAGCTTCCCTTGTAGCTTAGCATACTACATTTTCCAGATAGCTTGCCCATCACTGTTTGTTTGATATACTTTTAACGTTTAATATTTCCCATTCGAATCCTATCTTGATACTATTTGTATTTTATCTTGTTTCAGAGTTCTTGAAACACATTTTTGCTACAAGTGTTTCGTAAAGCACCAACTCGGCGGGGTTAAATAAAATACATCAAATGTGAGCACAACCTAAAAGAGTTAAGCTTTTACCAAAGGCAACAATCATAAATGAAGCTTTCAGTACATACACAATGTTGAGATCTATAGTTATATTTTGAAAAAAACGGGGAATAACATGCTTACTTGTGAACCGCGCATGCAACAACAACAAGGGAACTAACGTAGCTGTAGACGCAAAGTTAAATCATGAAATGTAACGTTACCCTACCCGAGCAAAAACAATGCATGATTTATCCACAAAAGTCTTGATACCAATTTTCTTGACACAGCTGCACACAAAGAAGTTGTAGGCCTCCATGCTTTTCCAACTTTTCATCTGTTTTGTCGCGGAGAATGACGTCTGGAGCGCAAGATAGTTCGCCATGTCTGGGAATGCGACCGCTGATAATCCTTGAGATTACTCGCCAATTCTTAGTATAAGGATATATTCCATTGCATAGTTTGCATTTTTCGCTCATATCTGCTTTAAGCGGGAATATCTAGGCACCTTGCGTACTGAGATAGTTCCCACTCTGCTTGCTGCACGGTAGCCATGTTGGTTTACTTCTGTTCAAAAGTCACGTGACTGAATACAACCTATAAATTGAATGTGCAAGTATTTTGTTGCGCCTCACAATGTGTTTGAACTATAAGTATTGTAATTATTACACTCCAGCTGTTTGATTACAACGTGCGTCTTAGCTGTAGTTTTCATTACCAAATTTGGAGGTGTTGAAATTGCCATGTAAAATCACTATTGCAAATCAGTAGCATGCTATTAGCATCGAGCTAACGCATTTTGAAAAGTAAAGCCTTACTTTTGAACACCTATCAGGCATGCTTTCTAGTTATTGCAACAATAACTAGAAGCAGTCCACTACGAAATTCAGCAAACATCCATCCATCCATCCATTTTCTACCGCTTGTCCCTTTCAGGGTTGCGGGGGGGGCTCGAACCTATCTCAGCTGCAATCGGAATTGTGAATTTAAATTACTTTGAAGTCTGTTGAAATGTTTCAGGGTGTGCAGGGGTTTTTCTCTTTGGGGGGGAAAAAAAAAACAGGTGCTTAAGCCGGTGTCAAGTCTGTAACTGTATGTGAAGTTATGTCAACCCAGGTATCAAAATATGGCACCATTTGATTTTAGGTGAATCAGTACCTGGTCATACCGACGAAATTCGGTCTGTACATATGAAAGTGCCGAATACAAAACCTTTACCTTGTGATATCCAATTATTACAAATCTTTATCGCATTGAGTAATCACATGTTTTTGTGCAATCATGTTATATAATGTTTTAATGTACTATAGCAAAGGAATCTTTTTCAGGGTGTCAATAACATTTTTCTTCAATGCTAAAATTTATTTTCCATACTTTAAATGCTGAAACTTGTTTTAGTATCATTACTAGTATTAGTATTAGGGTTGTCCCAATTTGATATTGATATCAGATATTTGTCCAATATTACAAACAACAAAATAAAAACCCATGGATGGCATTATATCGCCTTGCAACTAAAATATCTGATATAAGCGCCGTATACAAGCAGTCCTTTGTGCGTTTACTTATACAAAGCTCTAAATGTCCTCCAATAAACACATAAGGTTGATTTTTTCTTGTATTTTAGTGAAGTCATTTACTCTTTAAAAGGTATATGACAATTTAGGTTATATGCTACCAGAAGCTAGCAGATACACAACAGCTAAGCTAAGTGTCCCTAATCAAACAATATTGCTGTTTAAAAACACCTAATTTGTCAATATATACAAGTATCAAATAATCATAGTTGCATATTACTAAAGGAAGTCAGAAGAAATATTAGAAAGTATTCAGTAACAAATGTGTCTGCATCATTTAACTTACTGCGTCATGAGCTTAACTAAATGAATTATTGTGACCGTCAGGTGTTGCCAAAAAATACCACTCCACTTAAACTTAAAGACAGCAGAAATTCCTTCCAGATGGTTAATAAACTGCTTCATGTTTTTCATACCTAACATTGTCTCTGTTTGAGTAATTTAAAAAAACGATGTACTTGTGCTGATATCAGATCCACATCGGTATCTGCCAATACTCGAGGCTCAAATATTGGTATGGTATTAAAAGTGAAAATGTTGTATCGGGACCCCCTGCGGTTGCTGTTGTCTCAGGTACAAGCAGCATATTCCAAGCAAAAATTGAAGCAGAGTGAAAATCCTGCACGTGCACTGTTCTTGCCTGTGGAAATGGATTTGATAGGTATTTCTTAAAAAAATATAAAAATGCATATGTTAAAAGTGCAATGTCAATGTTGATGATATTCATATATTAGAAAGAAAGAAAGAATGTTAAGGCAACCAGAAAAAAACATTGTTTACTTCAACTATTTTCTATAGGGGATATAAAATGTTTATTATCCGATCAATTGAACAAACTAATTGATAGATTACTCGATTACTCAAATAACAGATAGTTGCAGCCCTAATTGCAACCTAGCAATAGCTTGAGGCATACCTCTGGGGTCAATACCGTGGCCAAAGTTGTTTGTTTTACAAATAAATTAAATATGGAAGGCCTACAGATGACATTACTGCATGTTGTACAGGGGAGAACGCAAACCATCGCAAAATGAAAAAAGGTGATTTGATTACACTTGAAACAATCTAACGTGGCGTTAGGTTAGTACGTACTAAACAAATGGATCAATAGGATGCAAAAGAGTAGGACTATTTCTCAAAAACATATGAAGTAAGGATAACAAAGAAAAGTGTGGAAAAGCCAAGAGTCAGTCATCAATGGTTATCAGGTTCTCTACTGTGTTGCCCAGTAACCATGACAATCATGGCAGACCTGAGCCTAACAGACACTGATTAATTATGAAGCAGCTCGGTTAGCAGATAATGAGGAGGTCACCTCCTCCATCACTGCTGTGTAATGAAACTACAGCTTGCATCCATACACCAATTCCCCTCTGACGATGAACCATAACATCCGCTTGTGTGGGAACCTCCTGCTTTATATTTAGACGCACCCAGGAGAGCTCTTGTTTGTTATCAAAACCACTAACACCAAGGACTGTAACACAGTTCTACAACATAACAATCCGAGGTACAAAGATGTATATTGTTCTGCTAAGTAGTTTAAAAATGTGGTAATAAAGTTTAACTGTCAGCATTGGGATTCAATACTGTGTTTTTTGATGCGGGGGGACGTAGAACACATAACTGCAGGCTGGGTTTTATTATGCAGTGCTGTGCAATGCAAAGGCTGGCAATCAAGTAAAAAGCAAGCACTGATCAGAGACATCACTCGGATTGAAAGATAAATCTTTAGCCTCTGGGGGAAATTTCCCTCGGGATCAATAAAAGTACCCTATAGTGTATGTATCTATTGATTTCTTCCTAGCTCATGTCAAGCACTTTTGGTACTGCTTTGGGGATACTGCTACAATCCCCAAAACCAGTAAAGTTGGCACGTTGTGTAAGTTGTAAATAAAAACAGAATACAATGATTTGCAAATCCTTTTCAACTTATATTCAATTGAATAGACTGCAAAGACAAGATACTTAACGTTCGAACTGGAAAACGTTATTTTTTGCATATGTTAGCTCATTTGGAATTTGATGCCTGCAACATGTTTCAAAAAAGCTGGCAAAAGTGGCAAAAAACTGACAAAGTTGAGGAATGCTCATGAAACACTAATTTGGAAAATCCCACAGATGAATAGGCTAATTGGGAACATGTGGGTGCCATGATTAGGTATAAAAGCAGCTTCCGTGAAATGCTCAGTCATTCACAAACAAGGATGGGGTGAGGGTCACCACTTTTGAGCAAATTGTCAAACAGTTTAAGAACAACATTTCTCAGCGAGCTATTGCAAGAAATTTAGGGATTTCACCATCTACGGCCCGTAATATCACCAAAAGGTTCAGAGAATCTGGAGAAATCACTGCAGATTAGAAATCACTGCAGGTGGATGCATCACCTTGGTACTGCATCCAAGGTGATGCAGTACCACCTTGGATCCCTCAGGTGGTACTCAAAAACCGACATCAGTGTGTAAAGGATATCACCACATGGGCTCAGGAACACTACAGAAAACCACTGTCAGTAACTACAGTTCGTCACTACATCTTTAAGTGCAAGTTAAAACTCCACTATGCAAAACGAAAACCAACAACACCCAGAAACGCCGCCGGCTTTGCTGGGACCGAGCTCATCTAAAATGGATTGATGGAAAGTGTAAAAGTGTTCTGTGGTGTAACGAGTCCACATTTCAAATTGTTTTTGGAAACTGTAGACATTGTGCCCTCCGGAACAAAGCGGAAATTAACCATGCAGATTGTTATAGGCGCAAAGTTCAAAAGCCAACATCTTTGATGGTATGGGGGTGTATTAGTGCCCAAGGCATGGGTAACTTACACATCTGTGAAGGCACCATTAATACTGAAAGGTACATTGTTATGTTTGGACTAGGGGAGGTGACGGCAACAGACACCAGGGAGGAGGTATAGCTCTAAGTATCCATTACAGTATATATAGTCACTATATATAATAATCAAACAATAATAATATAAACTAAGGAAATGGAGTGTGAACTAGATCCAAAAGTGTATGTGGTGCGTAGCTATGTGTGTGATTAGCTGTAGTGTGTGTTGCCTAGTGTTGTGTTGGGCGAGAGGAGGGACAAGGCAGGAAGACAGTCCGTTGGGCAGGCAGATGATCCAGGGCGAGCGCGAGGCGTCGAGAGGAACGTGTTCAAGTGGGAGGTCGAGATCGAAGAGGCAGTCCGGGAAGCAGGGGAACTACGAGGAGGAATGACGAGACATACAGCAACGTCAAACACGGGAACAGAGGTCTGCAGTAGGATCGACACGACAATGAAACACGGTGGGGAAAACAGACAGACTGCATGGTTGGATCAAGCATCAGATGATCGCTTACTGTACGCCAACAGAACATTATATTCCGGCGAGCGATGGCAGGTTGTGCAAGCTTAAGAAGACCAGGAAGATCATCACCAACAGGTGCGCTGATTTCAGATTGATTGCAGCCGGTGGAGTGACGCGTGCAGGAGAGGAGCGGTAGTGGGCGTGTCCCGAAGTGCGCTCTGCTGCGCTCATTGAGGAATGCGCATTGGCATGTGCCCGGGCTGTGACATACATACAGGTTTTGGAGAAACGTATGTTGCCATCCAAGCATTGTTATCATGGACGCCCCTGCTTATTTCAGCAAGACAATGCCAAGCCACGTGTTAAAACAGCATGGCTTCATAATAAAAGAGTGCGGGTACTAGACTGGCCTGCCTGTAGTCCAGACCAGTCTCCCATTGAAAATGTGGCGCATTATGAAGCCTAAAATACCACAACAGAGACCCCGGACTGTTGAACAACTTAAGCTGTACATCAAGCAAGAATGGGAAAGAATTCCACCTGAAAAGCTTCAAAAATAGGTCTCCTCAGTTCCCAAACGTTTACGGAGTGTCGTTAAAAGGAAAGGCCATGTAACACTATTTATTGACAACATGGCGGCTTGAAGACGCTCTTGGGAGTGTAGAGCGATTTGGCAAAAAACACCCGTCATTTCTGTCAATTTCATGGCTGGCTCAAAGTGTGAACACTGTGATCACATACGACCGACAGACAATTCTGGATGTGGATGGATCGGGTCGTTATAGACTGAAAGATGCATGTACGGTGGACCGCCTCGCTAGCATGGGAATACTTCGCGGGCTACATCGAGCAGCCTTTGTAGCAGCGGAGTCAAGTATTAGCGGGGACCGCCAATGGAGGCGACGTAAGCGGTGTGACCGGAAGCAGAAGCGGGGATGCCGAGCGGGGCTAACAACAAAGGGAAAAGCTAACCAAAGAAGCGTGGAGTGTCCGGGTAAGAAGTCATTTAAACTAGAACTAGCCGGCGCCAGGCTGGATAATCCCTGCACACATAGCAATTCTCTTAGAATAAAACACAACTCACATAATGTTTTTTCTTTTGTGACTGTGTCAGAGGCAGACATACATTGTACTGAGGTGGCTAACTATGATGCGTTCAGTTTATCGCAGCATCAAGCAAACAATCTGAAAATTCCCGTCGTATCAATTCCTAGATATGGTCGAAACTATTTAAAGTGCACTACGCATAATAAACGCAACATTATTAATATTGCTACTTCGGATAATTTCAACAAACAATCCTCAAAACAGCCCACTACCTATAATATGGGCTTTTTAAACATAAGATCGTTATCTTCCAAAACGTTATTAGTTAATGAGGTCATTAGAGACAACAAACTTGACGTCGTTGGTCTCGCTGAGACCTGGCTCAAACCAGACGATTTTTTTGCGCTGAATGAGGCATCTCCTCTTAACTATACCAATGCACATGTTGCCCGTCCTCTTAAAAGGGGGGGGGGGGGGTGTCGCACTAATATACAATGAAAACTATAATTTTACACCTAGCCTAAATAATAAATATAACTTGTTTGAGGTGCTCACTATGAGGTTTGTCACACCGCTGCCTCTCCACCTGGCTGTTATCTACCGCCCCCCTGGGCCCTATTCGGACTTCATCAGTGAATTCTCAGAGCTTGTTGCTGATCTAGTGACGCACGCCGACAATATAATCATAATGGGGGACTTTAATATCCATATGAATATCCCATCGGACCCTCCATGCGTGGCGCTCCAGACTATAATTGATAGCTGTGGTCTTACACAAATAATAAATGAACCCATGCATTGCAACGGTAATACGATAGATCTAGTGCTTGTCAGGGGTGTCACCACCTCTAAAGTTACGATACTCCCGTACACTAAACTAATGTCCGATCATTACCTTATAAAATTCGAAGTTATGACTCATTGTCAACAAACTAATAATAATAATAATAACTACTATAGCAGCCGCAACATTAATGCTGCCACAACGACGACTCTTACTGACCTACTGCCTTCGGTAATGGCACCATTCCCAAATTATGTGGGCTCTATTGATAACCTCACTAACAACTTTAACGACGCCCTACGCGACACCATTGATAGTGTAGCACCGCTAAAGCTAAAAAGGGCCCCTAAAAGGCGTACCCCATGGTTTGCAGAAGAAACTAAAGCCCAGAAATTATCATGTAGAAAGCTGGAACGCAAATGGCGTGCGACTAAACTTGAGGTTTTCCATCAAGCATGGAGTGATAGTTTAATAACTTATAAACGCATGCTTACCTCAGCTAAAGCTAAATATTACTCAAATCTCATCCACCTCAACAAAAATGATCCTAAATTTTTGTTTAGTACAGTAGCATCGCTAACCCAACAAGGGACTCCTCCCAGTAGCTCCACCCACTCAGCAGATGACTTTATGAATTTCTTTAATAAGACAATTGAAGTCATTAGAAAAGAGATTAAAGACAATGCATCTCAGCTACAACTGGGTTCTATTAACACAGATACGACTGTATATACGACGGACACTGCCCTCCAAGATAGTTTCTCTCTCTTTGATGAAATAACATTGGAGGAATTGTTAAAATGTGTAAATGGGACAAAACAAACAACATGTTTACTTGACCCAATTCCTGGGAAACTTATCAAGGAGCTTTTTGTACTATTAGGTCCATCAGTGTTAAATATTATTAACTTTTTACTTTCCTCTAGCACTGTTCCCCTAGCATTCAAAAAAGCGGTTATTCATCCTCTACTCAAAAGACCTAACCTCGATCCTGACCTCATGGTAAACTACCGGCCGGTGTCTCACCTTCCCTTTATCTCGAAAATCCTCGAAAAAATTGTCGCACAGCAGCTAAATGAACACTTAGCGTCTAACAATCTCTGTGAACCTTTTCAATACGGTTTCAGGGCAAATCACTCTACGGAGACAGCCCTCGCAAAAATGACCAATGATCTATTGCTAACGATGGATTCTGATGCGTCATCTATGTTGCTGCTTCTTGATCTTAGCGCCGCTTTCGATACTGTTGATCATAATATTTTATGAGAGCGTATCAAAATGCGTATTGGGATGTCAGACTTAGCCTTGTCTTGGTTTAACTCTTATCTTACTGACAGGATGCAGTGTGTCTCCCATAACAATGTGACCTCGGACTATGTTAAGGTAACGTGCGGAGTTCCCCAGGGTTCGGATCTTGGCCCTGCACTCTTTAGTATTTACATGCTGCCGCTAGGTGACATCATACGCAAATACGGTGTTAGCTTTCACTGTTATGCTGATGACACTCAACTCTACATGCCCCTAAAGTTGACCAACACGCCGGATTGTAGTCAGCTGGAGGCGTGTCTTAATGAAATTAAACAATGGATGTCCGCTAACTTTTTGCAACTCAACGCTAAGAAAACGGAAATGCTGATTATCGGTCCTGCTCAACACCGACATCTATTTAATACCACCTTAACATTTGACAACCAAACAATTAAACAAGGCGACTCGGTAAAGAATCTGGGTATTATCTTCGACCCAACTCTCTCGTTTGAGTCACACATTAAGAGTGTTACTAAAACGGCCTTCTTTCATCTCCGTAATATCGCTAAAATTCGTTCCATTTTGTCCACAAGCGATGCTGAGATCATTATCCATGCGTTCGTTACATCTCGTCTCGATTACTGTAACGTTTTATTTTCGGGCCTCCCTATGTCTAGCATTAAAAGATTACAAATGGTACAAAATGCGGCTGCTAGACTTTTGACAAAAACAAGAAAGTTTGATCATATTACGCCTATACTGGCTCACTTGCACTGGCTTCCTGTGCACCTAAGATGCGACTTTAAGGTTTTACTACTTACGTATAAAATACTACATGGTCAAGCTCCTGCCTATCTTGCTGATTGTATTGTACCATATGTCCCGGCAAGAAATCTGCGTTCAAAGAACTCCGGCTTATTAGTGATTCCCAGAGCCCAAAAAAAGTCTGCGGGCTATAGAGCGTTTTCTATTCGGGCTCCAATACTATGGAATGCCCTCCCGGTAAAAGTTAGAGATGCTACCTCAGTAGAAGCATTTAAGTCTCATCTTAAAACTCATTTATATACTCTAACCTGTAAATAGACTCCCTTTTTAGACCAGTTGATCTGCCGTTTCTTTTCTTTTCTTTTCTACTCTGCTCCCAACCCGGGGTGGACCGCTATCCTGTCCAACGGATGGGGACATCTCTACGCTGCTGACCCGTCTCCGCTCGGGATGGTTCCTGCTGGCCCCACTATGGACTGGACTTTCGCTGATGTGTTGGACTTTCACAATATTATGTCAGACCCACTCGACATCCATTGCTTTCGGTCTCCCCTAGAGGGGGGGGGGGGGTTACGCACATATGCGGTCCTCTCCAAGGTTTCTCATAGTCATTCACATTGACGTCCCACTGGGGTGAGTTTTCCTTGCCCGTATGTGGGCTCTGTACCAAGGATGTCGTTGTGGCTTGTACAGCCCTTTGAGACACTTGTGATTTAGGGCTATATAAATAAACATTGATTGAACACAGTGGTAAAAATGCCCATGTGCCAAATATTTTGCAACATGTTGCTACCATTAAATTCTAAGTCAATGATTATTTGCAAAAAAAGATAAGTTTCTCAGTTCGAACTATAAATATCTTGTCTTTGCATTCTATTCAATTGAATATAAGTTAAAAAGGATTTGCAAATCATTGTATTCTGTTTTTATTTACGAATTACACAACATGCCAACTTCACTGGTTTTGGGTTTTGTAGTATATAGTATGTTAGCATTTTAGTCATTGTCCTCATGAGATGTGAGCAACTCTGTGTCTTTTGTATTTTCTGTTAAGTTTTGGATTCCTATAGTTCCTGTTTGTGCACCTCTGAGTTTGTTTTGGTTGCCAAGGTTGCTCATTGTGTTCACCTGTCTCTGATTAGTGCTCGCCCGCTCACCTGCTTCCCGAGCACTAATCAGAGGCATTATTTAAGCCTGCCTTTGCCGGTCAGTTGGCCTGGTGTCATTGTTTGCTTCATGCAACCTGTCTACGAAAGTTTTGCTTGTGTCCTAGCCAATGCTAAGTGGTAGCCTTGTCTTCGTGAATATTACTGGTCTCAAGTGCGATCAGCACGTAGTGCCTTCGGCTTGTTTTCCGTTTTTTGTACTCCTTTGATTTTTTGAGAATTAAATAATGTTTTTACCTGCACGCTTTATCCGGAGTGGTCCGTCTGCATCCTGGGAGAATGAACCCCTCAGTAAGCTGCAAAAACCCCGTTGTGGCACTCTGGTGACCAACTACATGAAACATCTGACATCTGTACTTGCTAGCAAACTTTTGATTTTCCACCAAGTACTAATGTATGTCCCATTTTGCCTGGGTATCAAAACTTCCTTGGTGCTAGCATGCTACCTGTTAGCATAACATGATTTTTGCAATTTTCCTTGTTTAAAATAGCATATTGCGAAGCAATATGATATAAAATAACCATAGATAGGTTTTAACACTTTTGGTACAGTACTTGACTATCTTACAAGGCACTAGTATACGAACTAGGGATGTATATTGTTAGGATTTTATCGGTGCTGATACCAATATCCATATTCCTTACAAATACCGGTATTCATCAGTAATATTATCTGTATTATATGTACTTTGTGTGACGAAAGATCTGAAAAAAGTATTTTTTTTATTAGCATTTTTATTAGTACAAGAGGTTGTACACCACCAACATCATGTAACATCTCACACAAGGAAAGTCTTTTATCAACATCTGCTTTTTAAGTCTTAAATAAGTCTGTGTGCATGTGCGAGGTGCAATGCAGTTTTTATGTCATCAGCTTGTAAAGACCAAACAGATTTATCCCTGTGTTTTTATTCATTACAATTATATTAAATATATCCATCCATCCATTTTTTTCCACCACTTGTCCCTATAATATAATTTAAAATAATAGTAATTAAATAATAAAGTAAATAATAATAATGTATGGCATTCATGCACAGAGCACATACCTTTAACATGATATACTATATCAAATATATAATAAAAATAAATACAATCAATTAGCATGTTGGCTTGGTATGCATTTTGTAACAATATTAATTCGTATTCCTGTTTATGTTGCACACGGGCCTATTAGAGTGGCGGACCGGAAGCCATATTGGGTGTTGACAGCTACCAATGTGTTCTGTGTAAATTCTATAACTGTGATTATTTAAAATGTTCACTTTTTTTGAGTGGATTAATATTGGCCTGTGGATTACTGGATCACTAAGAGGATGGTCGGATTGATGAAGTGCGTGTTAAGTGGCGTTCACTTCGAACTGACATTAAAGGCCTACTGAAATGAATTTGTTTTAATTAAACGGGGATAGCAGATCTATTCTATGTGTCATACTTGATCATTTCGCGATATTGCCATATTTTTGCTGAAAGGATTTAGTATAGAACAACGACGATAAAGATCGCAACTTTTGGTATCTGATAAAAAAAGGCTTGCCCCTACCGGAAGTAGCGTGACGTAGTCAATTGAACATTTCCGCAAAGTTCCCTATTGTTTACAATGATGGCCGCCAGAAGTGAGAGCGATTCTGACCGAGAAAGCGACGATTTCCCCATTAATTTGAGCGAGGATGAAAGATTTGTGGATGAGGAAAGTGCAAGTGAAGGACTAGTGGGGAGTGGAAGCGATTCAGATAGGGAAGATGCTGTGAGAGGCGGGTGGGACCTGATATTCAGCTGGGAATGACTACAACAGTAAATAAACACAAGACATATATATATACTCTATTAGCCACAACACAACCAGCCCAAAGGACCATTCACCTAACCCAAGGTTCATAAAGCTTATATATTTACCCAAAGTTACGTACATGACACGCACGTACGGGCAAGTGATCAAATGTTTGGAAGCGCGCGGGTGGGACCTGATATTCAGCTGGGAATGACTACAACAGTAAATAAACACAAGACATATATATACTCTATTAGCCACAACACAACCAGGCTTATATTTAATATGCCTCAAATTAATCTCGCATAACAAACTATAGGTGTTTGTTATGCTAGCTCCTAGCTACTAGCTCGAGCTAGTTATAGCTCGAGCGGGTTATATGGACGGAATCCCGTCCATATAACCCGCAAATACAATTCAAACACCTGCACAACACACACACTCACTCAGCCCAAAGGACCGTTCACCTAACCATGGTTCATAAAGCTTATATATTTTCCCAAAGTTACGTACGTGACACGCACGTACGGGCAAGCGATCAAATGTTTAGAAGCGCGCGGGTGGGACCTGATATTCAGCTGGGAATGACTACAACAGTAAATAAACACAAGACATATATACACTCTATTAGCCACAACACAACCAGGCTTATATTTAATATGCCACAAATTAATCCCGCATAACAAACACCTAGGTGTTTGTTATGCTAGCTCCTAGCTCCTAGCTACTAGCTCGAGCTAGTTATAGCTCGAGCGGGTTATATGGACGGGATCCCGTCCATATAACCTGCAAATACAATTCAAACACCTGCACAACACACACACTCACTCAGCCCAAAGGACGGTTCACCTAACCCAAGGTTCATAAAGCTTATATATTTACCCAAAGTTACGTACGTGACACGTACGTACGGGCAAGCGATCAAATGTTTGGAAGCGCGCGGGTGGGACCTGATATTCAGCTGGGAATGACTACAACAGTAAATAAACACAAGACATATATTTACTCTATTAGCCACAACACAACCAGGCTTGTATTTAATATGCCACAAATTAATCCCGCATAACAAACACCTAGGTGTTTGTTATGCTAGCTCCTAGCTCCTAGCTACTAGCTCGAGCTAGTTATAGCTCGAGCGGGTTATATGGACGGGATCCCGTCCATATAACCCGCAAATACAATTCAAACACCTGCACAGCACACACACTCACTCAGCCCAAAGGACCGTTCACCTAACACAAGGTTCATAAAGCTTATATATTTAACAAAGTTACGTACGTGACACGCACGTACGGGCAAGCGATCAAATGTTTGGAAGCGCAGCTGCGTACTCACGGTATCGCGTCTGCGTCTGTGTATCCAAATCAAAGTCCTCCTGGTAAGAGTCTCTGTTGTCCGAGTTCTTCGATCTTGACTGCATCTTTCAGGAATGTAAACAATGAAACACCGGCTGTGTTGTGTTGCTGACTTCCCTCGTAAAATACTCCGCTTCGCACCGACAACTTTCTTCTTTGCTTGGTCAGCTTCTTTCTCCATAATGCAATGAACAAATTGCAACAGATTCACCAACACAGATGTCCAGAATACTGTGGAATAATGAGATGAAAACAGAGCTATTTCATATTGGCTTCAATGGGGAGCCATACCTCTGTTTCACTGGCTACGTCACGCGCATACGTCATCCTCCAAAGGCGTTTTCAACCGGAAGTTTAGCGGGAAATTTAAAACTGCACTTTATAAGTTCACCCGGCCATATTGGCATGTGTTGCAATGTTAAGATTTCATCATTGATATATAAACTATCAGACTGCGTGGTCGGTAGTAGTGGGTTTCAGTAGGCCTTTAACTCTTATTAACGTGCGTGACTGCCTTCCGCCCGAATGCAGCTGAGATAGGCTCCAGCCACACCTGTGACCCCGAGAGGGACAAGCGGTAGAAAATGGATGGATGGCTGGACTTTGAGGGACTTTAGAGGAGGAAATATTGTTGCCTGGTGTTGCTTCCTTATTTGTGATTATTCCGTACTGATTATCATCTAGCTGTCCTCAGTAGTGTCACTTGAAGTGAATGTGACAGTATGGCATAATGAAAACGTTCAGCTAAATTGAAAAAATATCCATAGCCATATCATTAGTCCAGAATCTTAACAGTCTTCCTGGACCAATCCAGTTAGGAACTGGTACCAATAAAAACGGTACACAGAATAAATCCCTAATACGAACTGTTAGCATGTTTACATTTTATATATTAAAAGGTGAAGAATTGCACATACCTGCATCAATGTACTTTCTACACTTGCCTTAGTGCTTTCAGTACTTATTGCAATCTTGCTTGGTGCTAGCATGTTAACTGTTAGCATGTAGAATTTTTGCCATTCATCTGGTTTGAAATAGGATATTACAACATGGCATGATGTGATCAGAATCAATATTGATCTGACTTACTGCTTTTGTAGCTTTCTTGCAAGGTGCTAGACAGTATTTTCAGTATTCTCCCTGTTCGAAATAGCGTATGCCGTACCCAGGGGCGCCGCTATGGATTTTGGGCCCCATGAAAATAATCTTTACAGGGCCCCCAACACAGCGGCAACATTATAATTTCATCATCATTAGGGGCCTCTCTGGGCCCCCCTCCATCATGGGCCCCTAGAATCCGTCTCCTTTACCCCCCCTTTTCGGCGCCCCTGGCCGTACCTACATGGCAAACAAGTTATTAGTTGGATATATCATCACAAATGTACAACACATGTTTAATACATACAGTATACGGTCTGTTCCCAGTCATCACTGCATGTTATTAGGACCGGCCACAGATTTCTTTCAGTTTTTAACTATGGCTATCGAAAAACGTTACATTGCATAATTCCACAAAACTCCTGAATTACCATTGCATCGGCTTTATATTTGACATTGACAACAGAAACAAATTCATATTTTAACTCTGATTTTGGCACTTAACAAAACACTGTATCTTAAGTAACAAATAAGAACGGTATAATATCGGAGGGTTGTTTTTGAACTGGGGTAAAGCTACCTTAAGAAAAAGGAGCAAAACGTGAAACTAGGAGAATACACTTCTGCAAGCTTAATTATAACCCCAGGGGTAAATACTAAGACCAAAATTGTTTCGATCTTTATATAAACAACTTTAGTAAAGTCACAAAGGTCTTAAACTTAGTACTATCTGCAGATGACACTACTGCATTACGTTCAGGAGACAACACATTGGAGCTATTGAAAAAGATAACAGGATAAATGACTAACTTAAAACGATAGTTTGATAAAAAATAGTTTCAACCTAAGTAAAAATAAAATAATGCTATTCGGTAGCACTACAAAAGATATTCAAACACAAATACGAATAGACGGCATAGACATCAATTCAGTAAAATAAATAAAAGTTATTAAAGTGTTCTAATAGATGACAAAATGAGCTAGAAACATCAATCCATCCATTTTCTACTGCTTTTCTCTCTCGAGGTCGTGAAGGGGCTGGAGCCTATCCCAGTTGCATTCGAGCAAAAGGCACGCTACACCCTGGACAAGTCGCCGGAGTCGGAGAACAATCAAACTCCATACAGAAAGACATCGAGCCTGGGAATTGAACCGAGGACCTTCGTATTGTGTGGCGGCAGCATTAACCCCTATCCACCATGCTGCCCTAAGATGGAAACATAACCTAAGCAAATAAATACTCAAATAATTCAGTTTACAAAACACAGGATAAGTTGTAAATTTCTTTGTGCTGGCACATACTTAAGAGTGTTTGGTGATGACTGGTGGAATGGTGGATGGGTGCTTTGCAATTTGGACGCATCATCAGTAGTGTGCCCCTGGGTCACTGGGCGTTTCGGCCTTATCACTAGACGCCCTCTCCAGGGGTGGCCAGCCACAGGGTGATCGGCCCAGGGCTTGCGTCAATCCCAATTAATCATGAGTTGCTTGGTGTTGAACAGCAGACTTCTCATGGGACTATGCATGGCAGGGGCGTTCTTTTCACTGAGTCAAGCCTAAGCTGACCGCATACCTTCTGGCTTGCTACTTGGGGGCCCAGCAGGGGTCTTTCCTCCTCATGAACAGCCACTGGCTGCCTCTTTCGGCTGCCTCCGATGCAGCTTTGATGGCTATACGCAGGCGATGTTGTGCTTCAGCTGCAAGCTCGGCATAGCGTTGGTGTTTTCGCTGGTAAGCCTCATCCACTCAGTCCTCCCAGGGTACTGTGAGTTCGATGATGAAAACCTTTTTTTGTGAAGGGGACCAGAGCACCACGTCCGGTCTCAGGGTGGTCACAGCAATCTCCGGAGGAAACGCAAGCTGCCGGCCAAGATCAACCAGCATTCTCCAGTCGCGGGCTAAGCATAGCTGGCCTCGCTCAGGTGATATGGATCCGCTCCTGACTACCTTAGCCCCTTCGCGGACAAAGGTAATGGCCTGCTGGTGGTTGGCTGCTGCTGGTGGTAGGGAGTTGATGGTAACTCGTTTGTCCTCCAGGATGGACGCAAGGGTCTTTAGGACTTGATTGTGACGCCACGTGTAACGTCCTTGGGTGAGACTGGTTTTTCACCCTGTGAGAATGTGCTTGAGGGTGGCTGGCATGGAACAAAGGGCACACACCGAGTCTTCCCCGAACCACTGGTGAAGATTAACTGGTGTTGGAAGGATGTCGTATGTAGCTCTGATGACAAAGCTCAACTGCCTCGCTTCCATGGCCCACATATCCTTCCAGCTGATCTTCCTCCTCTCCACACTGTTCCATCTCGTCCACTGACCCTGTTTGCCCAGAGAGACTGCCTTGGCCCATCTTGCAGCCTCCTCCTGGCGGTGTACTTCGTCCACCACCATCTTCCTCCGTTCAATCGAATCAAAATATTATCTGGACCGAAAATCTCTCTACATTCGCTACTGTGCTCAAGTGTTACCATATCTAAATTATTGTGTGTAAATATGGGGACATATTTATAAAAGTACACTCCACTAACCATCTCACAAAAGAGGTCAGTTAGGGTAATATATAATGTTGGATATAAAGAGCATACAAACTCTTTATTTAAGCAAAAATCTCAAACAATGTATGGCTATGATCCAGTTTAATAAACAGTTCAAACGTGTGTACAAGTGTTTACGAAGGTCAAATAATCTTGAACCTTAAAGGCCTACTGAAACCCACTACTACCGACCACGCAGTCTGATAGTTTATATATCAATGATGAAATCTTAACATTGCAACACATGCCAATACGGCCGAGTTAACTTATAAAGTGCAATTTTAAATTTCCCGGGAAATATCCGGCTAAAAACGTCTTGGTATGATGACGTTTGCGTGTGACGTAACGGATTGAGCGGAAGTATTGGGACACCATTGTGTCCCAATACAAACAGCTCTGTTTTCATCGCAAAATTCCACAGTATTCTGGACATCTGTGTTGGTGAATCTTTTGCAATTTGTTTAATGGACAATGAAGACAGCAAAGAAAAAAGCTGTAGGTGGGATCGGTGTATTAGCGGCTGGCTACAGCAACACAACCAGGAGGACTTTGAGTTGGATAGCAGACGCGCTACCGTGAGTACGCAGCTTTGGCTTCCAAACATTTGATCGCTTGCCCGTACGTGCGTGCCGCTATGTGCATGTCACGTACGTAACTTGGGGGAAATATATGTGCTGTATGTACTTTGCGGAAGTGAACGGTACTTTGGGCTGTGGGATTGAGTGTGTTGTGCGGGTGTTTGAGTTGTATTGGCGGGTTATATGGACGGGAGGGGGGAGGTATTTGTTATGTGCGATTAATTTGTGGCATATTAAATATAAGCCTGGTTGTGTTGTGGCTAATAGAGTATATATGTCTTGTTTATTTACTGTTTTAGTCATTCCCAGCTGAATATCAGGCCCCACCCGCCTCTCACAGCATCTTCCCTATCTGAATCGCTTCCACTGCCGTCTAATCCTTCACTTTCACGTTCCTCATCCACAAATCTTTCATCCTCGCTCAAATTAATGGGGAAATCGTCGCTTTCTCGGTCCGAATCGCTCACGCTGCTGGCGTCCATGATTGAAAACAATGTGCAGATGTGAGGAGCTCTTCAACCTGTGACGTCACGCTACTTCCTGTACAGGCAAGGCTTTTTTATCAGCGACCAAAAGTTGCGAACTTTATCGTCGATGTTCTCTACTAAATCCTTTCAGCAAAAATATGGCAATATCGCGAAATGATCAAGTATGACACATAGAATGGATCTGCTATCCCCGTTTAAATAAGAACATCTCATTTCAGTAGGCCTTTAATGATAAACTAGGTACATGCAACCATCTAATTACTATATATACATTTGTATTAGGGTTGTTCCGATACCAATAATTTAGTACCGGTACCGGTACCAAAATGTATAACGATACTTTTCAATACTTTTCCAAATAAAGGGAACTACAAAAAATTTCAATATTTGCTTTATTTTGACAGAATATCTTACACTACATTAAACACTCACAGTCAAAGAAAAATTTGACAAGGTTAAAATATAAATCAAAAGGCATTGAAATGGCATCGACCCTGAAGGGACTGTCTGCCCTGTGCTCCTCGACTACGGTCTGCACCGGACCGAGTAGCAGGACAGTTGTAACAACTGCATTATACCTGCCACTTTTTATAACTCCTTGTGCAGATCTGAATGCTTATTATTTAAATGTTTACCTAAGTTTGAAGCAGAAGTGGTAATACTCATCGCCACATTTGGCGAGGCGTGTTTTAAAGCAGCTGTTGTGAGAGTAGCGTATGTGTGTGCGTGCTCCTTTAAGAATGGCAGTATGTGGGGTGAGTGACGTGAGTGGGCAAGTTAGGAGAGGTAGCGCTAGCATGTGCAGGAGTGTTATTAGCATGCTGGATGTCCGGTTGTGCCCTGTGGAAAATATAAATAAAGTGACTAAGTTGTAGCTAATCGACGGCCTCGTCATTCCGGCCTAAGAGTGGAGCCTTACGGACCCACTGTGAAGTGAAAGGTGTTACCCCCGACAATACATGGGTTCTGGAGGGAACGTCTCCCCTGCTCTCCCCGACCATGGTCTGGGAGCCGACAAGCAGGAAAGGTGTAAAACACTTTATTAACAAGTAGAATTTCTGTTTTTTGCCATTTTTCCTCTCCAAGATCTTTTTACTTGTATGCACTTTGTGTGTGCGTTTTGACACACTCAACATCATGCGCCTCGGCTCTGTAGTCACCGCCGCAAAGCGGCACTCAGATGAGAGAACGTACCGGTACTTTTCAAAGGTGGTATAGTACAGATTTCAATTGATTAGTACCGCAATACTTTATTAGTACCGGTATATCGTACAACCCTAATTGTATATACATTTTTATATATTGATATTGGCTCGGTACCAACATTTCCAGTATCGCCCAACCCAACCTTTACTTTTCTAATAGGCAAATTCTCACCTGCAGGTAAAATAGTTAAATACTGAATCACTGTATCTACTCCTCTTCACCCAATAAAAATAAAAAACTAGCAGTGTTATTTCTAACGCAGCGACCTTTATTTTGAAAAAGCATCTCCATGGGGACAAATACCATAATCCCAAAATAATGTCTGTGTGTTTGCCATTCATCCAAAGCTGTTGTCGTTATTTCCTGCGCCTCACTGCACATTAGGGGGCATGGAAACGTCAGTGAGTCATACCTCTTTTGCAGGAGACTGAGCCGCTCTCCTCCTAGTGTCGCTGAATACACATGCACTTATTCATACGCTAAGCATGTTGTATTTGTTTTATAATCCATATTCGTGTCTCGGCTAATGTACATGCTGTCTGAATTAATATTCTGCTGAAATGCAGCCGACTTAAGCATTTGTGTGTGTTCTTGTGTATATGTGTGTATCTGTGGTTGGTTATGCTACCCCTGAGACTGAGAAATAAATATAGAATTCAAGCAAAATTAAGTAACATAGCATATTACAGTATGTCATATAATATATTATTACATTTAAACTTCACATTGAAACACCACAAAAACATGAGATTATTTGAAGATTTTATTTTATCAGAACTATAATATTCTTCTACACTAAGGACGTGCAATATTGCACATTTTGGTATTAGTCTGTATCCGTGTCCGAGTACATGTTGATACCAATACGTACAATACCGATACTTTTTTACTTGAAACTATTCAATATTATTGAATAATTTAATGATTTTGTCTTTAACTGGTTGATCATGACTTTAATCAAAATAAAACACGGGACAACAACAAAAAATATTATTTGTTGAAACATTTTTTTGTGAACAATTAAACAATATACTGATTGGATTATAATATACAGATGACGCTGAATTTTTAAAATCTAATCCGTATCGTGATTCTTATTTATTAGGATTCTTAATCGATTAATTTTTTTAAATAAAGTAAAATAAAAAATTATATATATAATATATATACTAGGGCTGTCAAGGTTAACACGTTAACGCATGTGATTAATAAAATTTAAAAAAATTGCGTAATGAATGAATCAAAAATTAATCACACCATTTTTTATGAGTGATAAGAGGCGGCCAGTTTCACCTCAAAACAGACTCCGGTGGAACTTTAGATAAAACTGAGGTAGTTTTTGGAATTGCAGCGGCAAACTTTCTTGCCATCGGTGCACAGGATTCCACAGGACATTAAAAGTCATTGAATGTATTTTGCGAAAATTAAGGCCTTAAATAGCATTAAAAATAACATTGAATTCTATATCCAGAGGCATGACTTGTCCAAGGTGTACACCGCCTTCCGCACAAATGCAGCTGAGATAGGCTCCAGCACCCCCCGCGACCCCAAAATGGATGGATGGATGGATTGATGTAAACATTTTTGTATTTATTTGTGTATATTAAAATGTTATTGTAGGACTGGACCAATAGTAGTAAGTCACTCAAACGGTAAATGAAAATGAACTCAATAACTTTTCCATCATCGATAAATTGCTATGTCAGTCTATTTCTGTTCTTCAGCTGTGGCTTTCAAACTGGATACCAGAAGTCTTGTAGGGTCTGAAAGCATGAAAAGCACTGACCTAATACTGCAGAATGAAACGGTTCTGGTGGACCAAGCCTTGCCATTATTTGGTCACTGTAGGCGTGTAGTCTTAACTGTGACACCATGGCGTGTTAATGAGGAAGCTGGGCTTGTTTCATACACGACTCATTTATTTCAGTCGTCTCCAGTTCAACCCCTTGAGCAAACTCGGCTAACATTAACAATTCTCATGACGCAGACACCTCACGTAATCTACGGTGGCCTACGATGGACAAACGACAATTCTCACAACAGCCCACAACTCTTTATTCACTAATATTCCCACAGTAAATGAATATGAGTTCCTCTGGCTGCCTGACACTTTATACATAACTTGCTATTGACTGTATCAATTTTAAACAACTGAGAGGGTGTAAAATATAATTTATTGAAGATTCAAGAAGCATTTAATATAATGTCCATAACGCTTATTCAAATCAAATTCTTGATTATGGCAGACTTTATGTAATATGGAAAATTGTAAATTTGTTCTTTGAGTGCAACAAGAAAAGCCCAATGTGTTTAATGCCTTTTAATTTATATTTTAACCTTCTAAAATTGTTCTTTGACTGAGTGTTTAATGTAGTCTAAGATTTTCTGTTACAATTAGAGATGTCCGATAATATCGGGCTGCCGATATCCACGGCCGATGAATGCTTTAAAATTTCATATCAGAAATTATCGGTATCGGTGCGGAAATTATCGGTATCGGTTTCAAAACGTAAAATGTATGACTTTTTAAAACGCAGCTATACATAGTGGTACATGGACGTAGGGAGAAGTACAGAGCGCCAATAAACCTTAAAGGCACTGCCTTTACGTGCCGGTCCAATCACACAATACGTACGGATTTTCACATACACAAGCGAATGCAAGCCATACTTGGTCAACAGCCATACAGGTCACACTGAGGGTGACCGTATAAACAACTTAAACACTGTTACAAATATGCGCCACACTGTGAACCCACACCAAACAAGAATGACAAACACATTTCGGGAGAACATCCGCACCCTAACACAACATAAACACAACAGAACAAATACCCAGAACCCCTTGCCGCACTAACTCTTCCGGGACGCTACAATATACACCCCCCACTACCCCCTACCCCCTACCCCCCGTCCCCCTCAACCACCTCATGCTCTCAGGGAGAGCATGTCCCAGATTCCAAGCTGCTGTTTTGAGGCATGTTAAAAAAAATAATGCACTTTGTGACTTCAATAATAAATATGGCAGTGCCATGTTGGCATTTTTTTCCATAACTTGAGTTGATTTATTTTGGAAAACCTTGTTACATTGTTTAATGCATCCAGCGGGGCATCACAACAAAATTAGGCATAATAATGTGTTAATTCCACAACTGTATGTATCGGTATCGGTTGATATCGGAATCGGTAATTAAAAGTTGGACAATATCGGAATATCTGCAAAAAAGCCATTATCGGACATCTCTAGTTACAATAAAGCCAATATTGACATTTTTTCGTAGTTCCCTTTATTTGGAAAAGTATTGGAAAAAAATAATTCTGCCCACGTTAATCAACATTAAACTGCCTCAAGTTGTTGTTAAGATTAAATAAAATGACACAACTTTTCTTCTGCATATAAAAAGTGCAACATTAAACAGTTTCAAGTCAACTCATCATGCTTAATTTATTACAACATTTGGGAAGCCTGTAGTTGATTTTTATCACACACACACACACTGCACAAATTAGCTAACACACACACACCGCAAAAAAATCTAACGTTACGCTAAAAGCTAATTAGCCTTCACCTCAAGCCAGGACTGCGAGCGAGCTGAGCTGCAGTTTGTTTCTAGAAGGTCAACGGGCTCATAGTGATGTTACTAGTAGTTGACTGGGAGGTGTTTATTTTAATTTGGGGAGAGTCCGCTGCCTGATGCTCACCTGTTAAACACCTATCTGCTAACCCCACGGCAGAAGCACTGACTCAATGCGCTCTGATTACGCACTGCTGATTGGCTGTTAGCGCTCTGAATACGCACTGCTGATTGGCTGTTACCGCTATGGTTGTAACCAATCAGATGGTTGTGTGGGTGGGACAATGCTGGGTGCTGTGTAGGAGACAGAGGCAGAAAGCAGAGCAGCTTGTTAAGACTTTAGCTGAGGCGGCTACTTCATATGTTCGTGTGGAAACTCGTTCGGTACACTTCCGAACCGAACCGAAACCCCCATACCGAAACGGTTCAATACAAATACACGTACCGTTACACCCCTAATATGTATATGTCTATATGTATATGTATATGTGTGTGTGTGTGTGTGTGTGTGTGTACATATACATATATTAGGGTTGTCCCGACACTTTTCAAAATAAAGGGGACCGAAAAAAAATTATTTTTGGCTTCTTTGTAATAAAAAATCTTACAATACACAAACATATGGTTCTTATTGAACTCAAATAACAATTTTAGAAGATTGAAACAAAAAATAAAAGGCATAAATACAGTCGTGGTCAAAAGTTTACATACACTTGTAAAGAACATAATGTCATGGCTGTCTTGAGTTTCCAATCATTTCTACAACGCTTATTTTTTTGTGATAGAGTGATTGGACCACATACTTCTTGGTCACAAAAAACATTCATGAAGTTTGGTTCTTTTATGAACTGATTATGGGTCTACTGGAAATGTGACCAAATATGCTGGGTCAAAAGTATACATACTGCAATGTTAATATTTGATTACATGTCCCTTGGCAAGTTTCACTGCAATAAGGCGCTTTTGGTAGCCATCCACAAGCTTCTGGCATGCTTCTGGTTGAATTTTTGACCACTCCTCTTGACAAAATTGGTGCAGTTCAGCTAAATTTAATGGTTTTCTGACATGTTTTCTGACTTGTTTCTTCAGCATTGTCCACACGTTTAGGTCAGGACTTTGGGAAGGCCATTCTAAAACCTTAATTCTAGCCTGATTTAGCCATTCCTTTACCACTTTTGATGTGTGTTTGGGGTCAATGTCCTGTTGGAACACCCAACTGCGCCCAAGACCCAACCTCCGGGCTGATGATTTTAGGTTGTCCTGAAGAATTTGGAGGTAATCCTCCTTTTTCATCATCCCATTTACTCCCTGTAAAGCACGGTGAAGCACCAGTTCCATTGGCAGAGTCCTGACTTAAACGTGTGGACAATGCTGAAGAAACCAGTCCATGTCAGAAAACCAACACATTTAGCTGAACTGCACCAATTTTGTCAAGAGGAGTGGTCAAAAATTCAACCAGAAGCTTGGAATTCAAATTGAATTTTGAGCTGTTGTAAAATTCATATCCCTTATACAAATACAACAAAATATTACAATTATTGCCTTTATAAAATACAATCATTTCAGCAAAATAAAACCTAAAAGGAAAAATCAGTAAACAACAACCGTTTACATCAGGCCTGGGCAATTATTTTGACTCGGGGGCCACATTTAGAGAAAAAAATGTGTCAGGGGGCCCGTATATCTATTTTTAGGAACACTAATACAAAACCTCACAATAATGTCTAATTGAATGCTAAAAACGTTTTGACAGACCGCCTTAAAAAACGTTATGGAATTTTAAATGTTTCTATGGACGATAAAACACTGAATATTGACAACATATGAATGTCACACCCCCTTTCAATCGACATATTTTACAATCAAGTGAAACGCAACAAAAATGCAACAAACAGTGAAATATGAACGCGAAGGGTACAAAATAAACCCACCTACAATCTGATATATCTGATATATCACTAAGCTTTAGAACTCTGTTGTGAAAATCTCCTTCCACGTCTGTGGAAACGCTTCCCGCCCACACTGCTTGGTGCCTCGTGTAAGCTGCTGTGACGTAGATTACCATAGTAACTAATTAGATGACCATAGTAACTAATTAGATTACCATAGTAACTAGTATATCATGCAAAAAGGCAGATTCCAACCATTGAAATACTTTGTATAGTTGAAGACTTACGGTCATTAGAAAACATCACTGCACATCATAATGGCAGCTACACTTTCCATCTTAAAGATCTAAAAAAATTATTTGGGAATGTCCGGCGGGCCAGATTGAAAAGCTTAACGGGCCGCATGTGGCCCCCAGGCCTTAATTTGCCCAGGCCTGGTTTACATCGACGTGAGTCATCCAGCCAATCCGAGGGATTTTGACTTAAACAGCAGTAAGGCCTCAGATGAACCGGAATATATTATGAGAAATTTTAATTAGATGTTGAATCATAATTCCAAATACAAGCTTTTTCGGCTTGTCATTTGATGTGACTTCAAATAAATAACTCAGGCAGAGCCAGCGCTAGGATTTGCATGATTTAGAGTGATTGACAGAAGCTTTTTATGTTCTTCATAATAAATTCATGTGCTGATCTTAATCATCTTTTCACATACTTTCTAATACCGCTGTCATTTTAAATCATTTATGTAAAAGAAAAACATCCCCAAATGTACTGTGATGCCTTTATTGGCTGCAACACTAGAAACAAGAGTGTCTTCATTGTACTTGTGCAATGACAATAAAGATCCATCCATCCTATGACCCCAATAAAAAAAATTATATGAAATCTGTTTATTTCAACACCCCTGACTGATATTGACACAAGCGGTTGTTGACATAAGTGAAACCAAACTAGCGATTGCTTGCTATGCACATTCACTTAAATGTACTTACTTTACTTGACTTGCTCATTGGCTTACAGGAAGTCACTGTGTACAGGTTTTAATGCTGTGAAACTTGACAGTAGTTTGCTTGGTTACTGTGTAATGTACATGAGGACAATATTACAAAACACATCTACATAAATGGACCCTGTTTCCATAGAAATTATCACCACGTCTGAAAACACCAAGGGATCTCACCTTCTCACCTGCAGTGAGCGAACTCGTCCAAAAGATAACCTGCTCCCCAAGAATGTACAGCAATTCTTCTCAACAAAAGAAAATAAATATAACCTTGGAGAAAAATTTAATTTAAAATATTTGTATGCACTTACAGCACTTTAAACCTTTATTATATCAGTATGTGGAATTAAATTATTCAAAGAAATCAAACAATGTACTAATATGATCAAATTCAAGAAACTCTTCAAACTTAAAGGCCTACTGGAATGAATTTTTTTAATTTAAACA
Source organism: Entelurus aequoreus (assembly GCF_033978785.1). NCBI lineage: Eukaryota > Metazoa > Chordata > Actinopteri > Syngnathiformes > Syngnathidae > Entelurus > Entelurus aequoreus. The sequence goes on from NC_084743.1 coordinate 45,380,111, forward strand.
GGGATAGCAGATGCATTCTGTGTCATACTTGAATATTTCGCGATATTGCCATATTTTTGCTGAAAGGATTTAGTATAGAACAACGACGATAAAGTTCGCAACTTTTGGTCTCTGATAAAAAAAAGCCTTGCCCCTACCGGAAGTAGCGTGACGACACCGGAGGAAGGACTGCTCATATTTTCCTATTGTTTACACCAGCAGCGAGAGAGATTCGGACCGAGAAAGCGACGATTACCCCATTAATTTGAGCGAGGATGAAAGATTCGTGGATGAGGAACGTGAAAGTGAAGGACTAGCGTGCAGTGCAGAACGTATCTTTTTTCGCTCTGACCGTAACTTACTGTAGGTACAAGGGTTCATTGGATTCCACACTCTCTCCTTTTTCTATTGTGGATCACGGATTTGTATTTTAAACCACCTCGGATACTATATCCTCTTGAAATTGAGAGTCGAGAACGCGAAATGGACATTCACAGTGACTTTTATCTCCACGACAATACATCGATGAAGCTCTTTAGCTACTGAGCTAACGTGATAGCATCGGGCTTAACTGCATATAGAAACAAAACAAATAAGTCCCTGACTGGAAGGATAGACAGAAGATCAACAATACTACCAAACTCTGGACATGTAAATACACGGTTAATGCTTTCCAGCTTGGCGAAGCTTAATAATGCTGTTGCTAACGACGCCATTGAAGCTAACTTAGCTACGGAACCTCGACAGAGCTATGCTAAAAACATTAGCTCTGCACCTACGCCAGCTCTCATCTGCTCATCACGACCCGTGCTCACCTGCGTTCCAGCGATCGACGGTACGACGAAGGACTTCACCCGATCACCGATGCGGTTGGCGGCCCGGAGACGGAGGAAGTCAAGGTGAGGTCGTTCGGCTAGCGCGTCTGCTATCCTCAAAGTGCTCCTGGTTGTGTTGCTGTTGTCCGCCGCTAATACACCGATCCCACCTACAGCTTTCTTCTTTGCAGTCTCCATTGTTCATTAAAGAATTTGCAAAAGATTCACCAACACAGATGTCCAGAATACTGTGGAATTTTGAAACGAAAACAGAACTTTTTGTATTGGATTCAATGGGCTCCGAATACTTCCGCTTCCACTGTTGACGTCACGCGCAGACGTCATTATATCAAACTGTTTTCAGCCGGAAGTTTGCCGGGAAATTTAAAATTGCACTTTATAAGTTAACCCGGCATTATTGGCATGTTTTGCAATGTTAAGATTTCATGATTGATATATAAACTATAAGACTGCGTGGTCGGTAGTAGTGGGTTTCAATAGGCCTTTAAAGTCTTCACAAAGTACAAAGAAGAAGAACCATGATAAACCTTCTGATAATCTTATTCATCTCACCATATGAAGTACAACTTACTTCAGAAATTATTTATTTTTTAATCTTACTTATGGAGTATATTGTGAATAAATTGAGAACAGGAAGTCAACAAAAGTGTTAGCAACTGCTCTGTAAGGGGAAATAGGTACTCCTTTTTGAACATGTTGAAAAGAGAAACTGGAAATTGTGATGTATCATGTTGTATGCATGCATGTTCAAAATACCTGTAAACTCAAACTCAACTCAACTCAAGTTTGAAATCACGTGTCACGGATCTTACAAAGAGGCAGCTAATGCAGTACTAAATGCTACAGGCCATGTAATCCACTTTATGTGCTTGGATCTATGAACACTTTAAACAGTGAAGATTCCGCAAAAAATAATAAAAGCTGATCACACGATGGTACAAATACTCACAATAATGAGTGATACTAAAACGTAACAGACCATCTTAAAAACGTGACAACATTTTTGTTTTTTACTGAATAAGACACTCAGAATGTTCACAAAAATACAGAATGTGGGATATACAATATTAACTATGAACAATAAAACACTGAAGATTAAGAACATCTGAACGTTGCTCCCTCCTCTACTGCAGACCACCTCCTTGATGGACATCTTTTATAATTGAGCAAGAGCAACAAAAATGCATAAACCTAGGCAAAACATAAAGGCAAAAGGTTGAAAAGCATCTACTTATTCGATATAATATCACTGTTATGCAGAACTTTGCTGTAGAAATCCGTCTGACACTCGGGTTTGCTGCGCCCACTCTGTCTGCACGCAGCACAGCTTTCTATGGTTACCGTAGTAAATGGTTAATGGGTTATACTTTAATAGTGCTTTTCTACTTTAAGGCACTCAAGCGCTTTGACACTATTTCCACATTCACCCATTCACACACTAATGAGAGCTGCCATGCAAAGCGCTAATCACGACCCATCAGGAGCAAGGGTGAAGTGTCTTGCTCAAGTACATAACGGACGTGACTAGGGTGGTAGAAGCCAGGGATGGAACCAGGAACCCTATGGTTGCTGGCTCGACCGCTCTTCCAACCGGGCCACGCCGTCCCACGTAGTAACCCGCAGAGGTGTGGACTCGAGACACATGACTTGGACTCAAGTCAGACTCGAGTCATGAATTTGATGACTTTAGACTCGACTTGACAAAATGTAAAGAGACTTGCAACTCGACTTATACTTTAACATCAATGATTTGTGACTTCACTTGGACTTGAGCCTTTTGACTTGACAAGACTTGCGACTTTCCCCAAAACCCAAAGATTAAAAAGTTGTTCAGGAGCGCTGTGTATCTTTCATTGTATACGTGTGTGTCTGTCAGCGTGTGTGCTGTCAGTACAACATCCAATCAAATTAGATCCACGTTGTTTTCATCCCACAACATTCATCCAATCAAATTGCAGGATAACCAACGAAGAAGAGCTGTCAAAAAACGCGCCAGTGAGGAAAAATTATGCCATAGATAGTTTCGTTCTGATATTAAAACTACGAGTTGGTCAACAAAAAACGAATTGCAGTCTGCAAAACATGCGGTTTGTAAACCAAACCCCTGTAGGGGGGTCATCCTCCCCCAAAAGATTTCTTTGTGATTTTCAAATATTGAAGATCTTTGCTCCTTCTCAACTCTGTGGTAATTTTTTTTTCACAAAATACAACCAATAGTAAGTTAATGTTAAATCTTACTTTTGAAAAGTAATCCCCCGATTCCTATTTTCAACAGTCCGCTCATTCGAACACCGGCATCTTTGTTTCCTACCTGTTTCCTACCGGCTCCGCATAACCACTCCAAAATGGCGGCCGAATTTCTCGCGTCACAGCAGCCAATGCTGCGTCTACTTATAAGATGTCTATGGTTATAACGTCATTGCAAACAAGGCAATCTGTTGCGTCCACTGCAGTTCGCTACCTTATTCATACTTTTTGTCAAGTGATTTTTTTTAAGCAGGGTTGCATGAAGTACCTACTCATAACGTTACGTTAGTCAATGTATCACACACAGTAACGTAACGTTAGACAGCAGCACCGCGTATTTTAGCCACCTACAAAAAGACAAACATAGTCAAATAAAGGTCAGTAAAAAATGTATACTATATTAAGAATGTGTGTACATGTTGCATAGGGCCCTGACATCTAAAAAGTACAACTCTGTTCATTGTTATGTTCATGTATTTATGTTTTTCATGTGTACGCACACATCAACACACGTACAGTATGAGATAATGATAAATGATAAATGGGTTATACTTGTATAGCGCTTTTCTACCTTCAAGGTACTCAAAGCGCTTTGACAGTATTTCCACATTCACCCATTCACACACTGATGGCGGGAGCTGCCATGCAAGGCGCTAACCAGCAGCCATCAGGAGCAAGGGTGATGTGTCTTGCCCAAGGACACAACGGACGTGACTAGGATGGTAGAAGGTGGGGATTGAACCCCAGTAACCAGCAACCCTCCGATTGCTGACACGGCCACTCTACCAACTTCGCCACGCCGTCCCCAGATGAGATCAATGAGATAAGGTAAGAACAGGATAGAAACTGCTGTGGAACTAGTTACAATGCAATATGCCATGGAAATACAATTTTAACACTTTTGTGCAAATAAGTACAGTTGCACTTGTTTTTTCAAATGTGTTTATTCTGTAAAGGAATGAGTTAAATGTTTAAAATGACTGGTTAATAGTGCTATTATGAAGTGCAATGTCAGCACTATTTTTTTCCCTGCAATTTCAAATGCACTTGTTTTAATTAATAAATACAGCGTTTTAAAAGCATACACAATATGTGTAAATATATTAGTCTGTGGTTATAATGACTTGAAAGGACTCGAAACTCAAAATGCAGGACTTGGGACTTGACTTGAGACTTTCCAGTCTTGACTTGGGACTTGACTCGGGACTTGCCTGTCTTGACTCGGGACTTGAGGGCAAAGACTTGAGATTTACGTATGACTTGCAAAACAATGACTTGGTCCCACCTATGGTAACCCGTATGTACTTGCTTTTGATGGTGAGAAGAGGTGCCACGGATGAGACGAAGCAAGAGGGGGTGAATGTGTGTATGTGTGTCCAAAACACATGCTTAGGTTAACTTTCGGTTTCAGCCAAACAACTCCGCCATGGAGGGGCAGCAAGGAGGACAGAAGCAGGTGAGCAGAGGGACAATCGAGAGAGAATGGGTCAGACTTTGTAGGACAGGGTCTTCTCTCCAGTGCTGGTATTGCTACTATTTGTAAATAATCAATTTGGAAAATAAATAGTTCATCAATTCTAGTCTCCCACCTTATTCAGACAAGCCATAAGAACAAAGGAATGTGGGAGGACTTCTCCCTTTAAAAGGGGAGATAAAAACACCTCCTAGCCCAATATAATAGTATGAGAAACCCTAAAATGGGATTGTGCAGTCTTTCTCAATTATTTTCTGTCATGACACCGCTGGGGACAGAATTTTGAAATGAAATGTTCCCATACTGCTGATTTGTTTTTGCTCACGGTGTTGCAGTGACCGCAGCCATTTTTCTTGCCGGTCGCCGATCGCGCTAACTTGTGCATGTTAATTTCTCGAGCGATGACGTCAGTGAGTATTACCGACAAAATAATTTCATAACAGAGTCCTGTCGACATTGTTGACTAATCGTTGTACCCCTGTAGCGGAACTATAAGTAATTATTGTTCTGTGCATGTTTTTGTGCGTCCGTAGGACCTGGGCATGGAGTCAACATCACTGGATGACGTGTTATATCGTTACGCCAGCTTTAGAAACCTTGTTGACCCCATCACACACGACCTGATCATCAGTCTGGCACGATATGTGCACTGTCCAAAAACGGTAAGAAATATATTTTCACAGTATAAATCACACATGATAAATATTGGCAATTACACTAAACCCCTCGTTGCACACACACACACACACACACACACACACACACACACATGCACATAAGTAGAAGTGATTCATTGCTATCAGGTGATCTTTTTATTCATTTTGTCTGACGTTATTCGATTAGACACTAGCACTAAGTGGTTGTGTTGCAGTGTGTGTTCTTGGGAGAACTGCGGTGCCTTTTGTTTGTTCATTTGTTTTAGTTTGAGAGGTCACTGAGGGAAAGTGAAAGGAAGCCTGACAGCTTCCCTACCAGATAAATAATGCAGGAAGAAAGTAAAGGCGACAGAGGTAGGACTTAGAAATTCTCGCATGTTGCCGTGTTAGGTGGCCGCAATGATCTGTTTTTTTAATGAATTGAAGTTTTGCGCCCCCAAAATGACTTGAGAATAGGCAAGAGTAGCAACATTGAGCGAAAAAATTGCTAATTGCAACACAAAACAAGACAAGTTTTTCAAGGTGTTGATTCACGTAATATCAAATGGTGCCATATTTCGATACCTTTATTGCATGTGACGTCACGTCCGCTGCAAACTTGGCTGGGAAACAAGCACTCATGCAGCACTCAGAGTGGACTTTTATAATTTTCCATGCCAACTAAGTATACCTGACAGAAAAGACTCAAACGTATAGTAAGGCTCCACTTTTCAACATGCGCTAGCTTGTTTGTGAATGACTGAGCATTTCATGGAATCTACTTTTATACCCAATCATGGCACCCACCTGTTCCCAATTTGCCTGTTCACCTGTGGGATGTTCCAAATAAGTGTTTGATGAGCATTCCTCAACTTTATCAGTATTTATTGCCACCTTTCCCAACTTCTTTGTCACGTGTTGCTGGCATCAAATTCTAAAGTTAATGATTATTTGCAAAAAAAATAAAATGTTTATCAGTTTGAACATCAAATATGTTGTCTTTGTAGCATATTCAACTGAATATGGGTTGAAAATGATTTGCAAATCATTGTATTCCGTTTATATTTACATCCAACACAATTTCCCAACTCATATGGAAACGGGGTTTGTACAACTAAGATGCATGTTACAATCAAAAATATGGTGCGTAATAAGTACAATACTTACAGTATAAACACCTTTTAGGGTGCACCAAAAGACTAGAATTTCGGCTTAATGGCAAAGACTACTTCCTGGCTCTGCAACAGACTTGAGTCCATCCACTACTGTTATGTAACGTCTTTAAATTGCAACTATATAATACTTGCAAATGAAACTCAGAAGTGAAAGAAACCCAGATGTAACAACTGGACAGCACAGTTATTATTATCAGCTCACTGTTAAATGTCAAATAAAAAAAAAAGTTTTTATTATTAAACAATTAACATTTATTAACTCATGAACACACACACAAGTACTGAAAATTGGTATTGTTCAATTCTGTTAAATGGCTCAAGGTACCCGTCCCTAAATTGGTCGTGCAGGTTTGTGTAGCATTCCAACAAAAGGTAAGGTAAGGCAAGACCTGTTCCAAAAGAGGTGAAGCTAAGGTTAAGGTAGCACACACAAGTTAGATGGTGGGACTGAGGCAATAGGCTACATGGACTAGCTGGGAAAAAAAATGGGGAGGAAAGTTGTGGATGGCCAAACCATTCCTTACCTGCTTGGACACTGGTCGGGAACTGGTCTTAAAGGGGTCATATTATGATTTTTTTTTTCTACATTTAAAAAACTTCCTTGTGGTCTACATTACATGTAATGGTGGTTATTTCGTCAAATATTTGCATAGATTATGTTTTACAGACCAACTTCAAGCTGCTTTCTGACCGTCTCTGTAGATGTAAATGTTTACGTGCCTCCATTTTGACTGTGTCTTCTCCAGCCGTGTTGTAGTTTTTAGAGCTTCCATGGAGTCTACTGACAGATAATTTAGAACTGTACGCTACTTTGTATTAAAAATGGCTACAGCAGAGGATGCATGTGCATGTAGGAGCCAGTCTGCCCTACAACAAGAGAATAGAGAAGGTTTCTGGACTTCTGGGTATCCTAAATACACAACAACAGGTTCTAATAGTTAATCATAGTTGGTTATGCATAATAGGACGCCTTTAAATTAGGTCCTGAAACCTGAAATCCCAGCTACTTAGGGGAAATGCATAGTCGGTCACGCACACTCGCACTTTCGGACTGTCCTTCAGATGTCGACATAAGTGGTTGTTGACATGCCTGTGGCTAACAATCGAAAGATTACATGTAAATGGCTGCATTTTTTTGGTTGCTGTGGTAAAGGGTTGATTGGCAACACTAAATTGTCCCTAGTGTGTGAATGTGAGTGTGAATGTTGTCTTTTTATGTGGGTTGGCCCTGCGATGAGGTGGCGACTTGCCTTCCGCCCGAATGCAGCTGAGATAGGCTCCAGCACCCCCTGCCAACTCAAAAGGGACAAGCGGTAGAAAATTGTTGGATGGATGGGTAGAATCTAGGTTCATGCTTTTATTTTGAAGCTTAGTTTTCACTGTACAGTAAGTCTATTTATGTTTTAAATGCTGCATAACAAGACAGTAATCATGTTGCTGATGTCCTTTCATGCTGCTTCGCGATAATGATGAAATGTCTACAACAAATGTCATATGCATTACGAAGACATATCAAAGAAGTCTCTACAATGATTATCTGCGGTGCGATCATATATAATTTGATTCTTTGGTCCCGCACAAATCAAAAGACGATACGTGGTAATTTTTATGTTGTATAATTAATTGGTTGTGTGTATTAAACCAAAGTGAAGCTGGAGAGATGATATGTAAATTTTAAAAAACACTGCTGAAAATGTCCCCATGGGGCCCGGCCGGGCACAGCCCGAAGAAGCAACGTGGGTCTACCCTCCAATGGGCTCACCACTCATGGGAGGGGCCATAGAGGTCAGGTACGATGTGAGCACGGCGGCAGCCGAAGGCAGGGCACTTGGCGGTCTGATCCTCGGCTACATAAGCTAGCTCTTGGGACGTGGAATGTCACCTCGCTGGGGGGGGGGGGGGGTGCCTGAGCTAGTGCGCGAGGTGGAGAAGTTCCGGCTGGATATAGTCGGACTCACTTTGACGCACAGCAAGGGCTCTGGAACCAGTTCTCTCGAGAGGGGCTGGACTCTCTTCCACACTGGCGTTGCACGCAGTGAGGCAACGGGCTGCGGTAGCAATTCTTGTTTCCCCCCGGTTCAAGCCTGCACGTTGGAGTTCAACCCAGTGGACGAGAGGGTAGCTTCCCTCCGCCTTCGGGTGGGGGGGATGGGTCCTGACTGTTGTTTGTGCTTACGTACCAAACAGCAGTTCAGAGTACCCACCCTTTTTGGATACACTCGAGGGAGTACTGGAAAGTGCTCCCCCGGGTGATTCCCTTGTCCTACTGGGGGACTTCAACGCTCATGTTGGCAGTGACAGTGAAACCTGGAGAGGCGTGATTGGGAAGAATGGCCGCCCAGATCTGAACCCGAGTGGTGTTTTGTTATTGGACTTTTGTGCTCGTCACAGATTGTCCATAACAAACACCATGTTCAAACATAAGGGTGTCCATATGTGCACTTGGCACCAGGACACCCTAGGCCGCAGTTCCATGATCAACTTTGTAGTTGTGTCATCGGATTTGCGGCCTCATGTTTTGGACACTTGGGTGAAGAGAGGGGCGGAGCTTTCTACCAATCACTACCTGGTGGTGAGTTGGCTGAAATGGTGGGGGAGGATGCCGGACAGACCTGGCAGGCCCAAACGCATTGTGAGGGTCTGCTGGGAACATCTAGCAGAGTCTCCTGTCAGAGAGTTTCAATTCCCACCTCCGGAAGAACTTTGAACATATCACGAGGGAGGTGCTGGACATTGAGTCCGAGTGGACCATGTTACGCACCTCTATTGTCGAGGTGGCTAATTGGAGCTGTGGCCGCAAAGTAGTTGGTGCCTGTCGTGGTGGTAATCGATGCCGTCAAGCTGAAGAAAGAGTCCTATCGGGTTCTTTTGGCTCATGGGACTCCGGAGGCAGCGGACAGGTACCGACAGGCCAAGGGGTGTGCGGCTTCAGCGGTCGCGGAGGCAAAAACTCAGACATGGGAGGAGTTCAGGGAAGCCATGGAAAATGACTTCCGGACGGCTTTGAAGCGATTCTGGACCACCATCCACCGCCTCAGGAAGGGGAAGCAGTGCACTGTCAACACCATGTATGGTGAGGATGGTGTTCTGCTGACCTCGACTGCGGATGTTGTGGATCGGTGGAGGGAATACTTCGAAGACCTCCTCAATCCCACCAACTCGATGCCTAGACATCTTTCTAGCGATGGCCCCGGGAATGCACTTAATTGTGGCTGGTTTGCTAAGCTTTATGTTTCGGGTGATGGAGTCCCCTATGACTAAGGTGTGGTGCCCGGTAGACTAGGGTGTAGGACTAGCTAAAGGGCTAAATCTATTATGCGTCTCAACAGGTTCACCGTTGCTTATAGGCCGCTTAGGGCTGCTACAAGCTGGGCTAGTTAGCTCGCTACAGCTAACGCTAGCAGATGTGTCCGCAACGTCTAAAGTTACGAAATTACTCTGCTCTAACTGGCGGACATGGCCCTCTAGCAGAGCTAACCTATCCATGAGAACGGTGCACGAAGCGCAGGGAGCCATACTCGCGGTATTTTCTTTCACCGAGTGAAGTTCTTGCTGTCTTCAGGGAAGTGGTCGCGATGTGCGGGGAGCAGATTCCTTCAGACCAACGCCGCCTTTCTCCGCGCTAGCTTCGTTAGCTTAGCAGCTAGCTAGCTGAGGGAGGGGTGGTGAGACAGAGATCGGGTGATTTGCAAGTTAAATAAGACTATTAAGTATGTTTGGGAAGTAGTAAAGAAAGCTGAAAAACAATTAAAAGCAAACAGATAGAACGATACTTAGCTTTTTTGCAACAGCGAGCAGTCAGCAAGCAGTCACTCACGGCCTTCGTCTAGCTACTGCCATTGGTAAAGCTACTAAACATGTCAGACCTTAGTAAATCTAAAAGGCCTCGTTACGATTCTAAACTTATTCATGACAGTGCCAGGAACAAAACAAGGATTTGTATCGGGGATGCCTTTGAAATATAGAGACGATTGAAGGCGGAGAAGATTTTTTCATCTGACACCAAACTTGCTAATTTCCTCCTTGATTGGTAAGTCAGGCATTTACGTTTTCTTATTACTTGTAATAAATGAAAATTGACATTTCATATGTAAGCTATATTGTCCAATACAGTCTATGATTTTTTCTAACAAAGCTAGTATGTTCGTGCTACGAATGCTCAGCATGCTAGCCCGGTCAATGACACATCGACATATAGACTAACAGACGAAAATATTGCTGCGTAACTTTACAAATACATTTGGCTAATCGACATCAGTAAAATGTGGCATAATTATTGTAAACCATCTTGCAAGAAGCATAAACAAGAGAAACCTACAGTGTAGGACTCCTCGATTGCCATTTGAAGTTCCTTGGAGTAGGATTCGGATTTGGCTGCGTATCTGGCAACCTCAGTCATGGAGAGTGGGAGGGGACTACAGAATTTTGACTGTGATTGCACTACCATTTCTGGCCACATGACTAGATATGGCACATTGAAGTAACTGCGTCATGAGCTAAACCCTTGGATGCACAACCTACCAATACCTATACTCTGCCACGAGTGCGGTCAAAAATGACCCCAATTAAAATCAATGTTTTTTGCAATAAGCTGGGTTGTTATCCTTCAAAATCTTTCAAACAAAAAGTTGGAATAGTTTCATATTCCAGGTTTTCCTCATAAAACATGTTTGTGACATGATTCCATTTGCATTTTATGTATTATTTCATTATTTTTAAGAAATTGCAGTTTTTGTACCCACTCTTTCACAGCAGTTTCTATGGAATTTTCTAGGAATCTTTTCATTTATAGCAACTCGTGACCCACTTACACATCTGATGCCATCTCTCACATCTGATGCAACTTTGACTGTCATTACTATACACCCCGGAAGGATCATCTGATCCACTAAAGACTGTAGGACGACAGAAAGCTAATGAGGTAATTCCAAATACTGTAAAATCTGGAACTTTTTACATTGTTTTGGCTGACTCTATAGATATAAACACCATGGCAGCTGTATTATACAGGTTGGTTATGTTAACATGTAAGTTTTGTGTTGTATATTTCAATATTTTGGTCAGTCAAATGTGTAGTGAACTCTGAACATTGGAAGCTAACATAGTATATTAATTTTATCTGCTGCTTCTCCTGCCAACAAGGCCACCAAACACAACTAGGCACCTGACTCCCCAACCAACATGACCATCAAACACAACTAGTCACATGACTCTCCTGCCAACATGGCCATATATTTTAATGAAACGTCTACTGCAGAGGAGGAGGATTTTCAGAAATCTTAGATTACCATGTCATTTTTAATATTTCAACACTGCTTTAACATTGTCACTGATTAAGTTAGCTTCTTCTCTTGGCGTCCATCAGTTTTTTAGTTTGTGTAATGTGAATACTTGTCACCAAATGCCACTATTCGATTCATAGGTCTTTCTTTTTGCCGCCTGACCTTTGAAGGTTGGACAGTAATATTGAATCATACTAACAATTTATGATATGAAGCAAAACATGCAATGAAAAATTGTCTTTAATATCAGTATAGCCTGGAGGGATGGAGCGAGAAGTGGGAAATGAAGCGGCATGGAAAAGGAAAGGAACGAGAAGGAGGTTGTCAGTTCTCTTGAGATGGTGTAGTCATCGATGTGTTCTGTTCAATAATAGACAAGAAGCACATGGAAGGAAACAAGCACCAACAGGCAGAAAGAGAAAGCAATGATATGTGAGAAGCTGAAATAAAAGATTTAGTTCTTTTATTGACCCAAAGTCCTTCTCATTTATTTAAATCCAATTCAGTAGGTGCAGATTTAATACCCTTAGTGGAAGTGTAAATCACCACTATGAAAGAGAAGAAGGTTTATATTGTGTGATTTTTGCCTTTAATGTGTTGATCATGATTATAATTAGAATAAAACACAGGACAAATATTTTAGACAAACAACAGATATCATCAATCTCAACACGGTGGTATCAATCCAACACTGATACTACCCTTTGTACAAACGTTCAATACTAATAATAACAAGATCTATCTGCCAATCTCAAATATTTAAAGTTTTCCGCACCGTCTGTGTTTCAGTTTAACTTGGGTGTTGGCATGCTGGTAATAATCAGAGAGCCTCATTGTTAGCTGTAATATATATACGGTGCTCATATTTCTACCCAAGTTGTTTGTTTAGTCGCCGTACATGTTGCTCAGCTCATGGGTCATCCTGCAGTGTCCTTGCAGCTTTGATGACGTCTCATCCCCAGTCCTCTTTGCACTACATGGATTGGCTCCTTCTTTATAGCCTACAATTGATTGTTAGTGTCCAGATAACCAAGTTCTCTTAATGTATTTTTTGCTCCTGAAAATGAATCTGGCAGTCATTTCCCGTAATTTGTAAATAATGTTTGAGTAATTTTTAGATAACTAATTGTACTTAGAACGCTCCGTTTCCATTACCAGATTGGATATGCCGCGCATTTTTGGTGTGACATTATTTACAGTATTGGAGCCCATTTCCCCGCGTAGGCATACACAACTATTATTTTGATCCCTTTATTGCATGTTTTGGTCACCCTAGTGTATGATTACTTTATAACTGATATGGTTAACATTATGAGCACAAAAGAAATGTAAAATTATCGCCATTTCCGCGCTTCCCTGCTCTTCCATCTCCTCTTCAATAGACACCATAGCCTCATGCTCTTTCAGTATTTCCTCAAGCTTCTTGAGGAAACCATCAATACAAGAGGACGCAAAATAAAATACTAGCAGCTTACCTTAGGGCTTACCTAGTCTTTGTATGTTTTTCCGCAGGTTCTGACTCAGTCTTTCTCTATTCAAGGGTGCTCCTGGTCTCCAAGATCACATTTGGCTTTAGTCTTTTGAATTTTTCCCATCCTAACTCCAATCAAAACCCTTCTTCTTTAAAGTCAGAATCATTGAAATGATTGCAGCAAATTACATTCCTCCCAATTGGTCCGTCCCATTTTGCGTGATTCAATTTGACTGGAGAGGTCCATACTTTCCTTAAATACCCATCATTTGGAAATGTATGCAGACTGACCCCTTTTTTAGTTGTATTGCTACAACCTGCAACAATGCATCTTGCAGCTGTATTTTGGTCATTTGAAAATATCGTGATTGGTATAAATTGATTGATATAAATCTTCTTGAAGAATTTGCTAACCTGAGCCAACTCTGATTCACCAGACCTCTAAAACCTGATGGCATGACTTTCTCAGAAGGCAGCGAGCACGTATATAGCGCCGTGATTTATCTTCGTTGGAGCTCCAGTCATGGTGTTGTTGTAAGGCTAGTTAAACCGAATCCAAGTTTAAATGTGGTACTATCTTGTTGACAGTCAGACCGTGCTGGGTGCAACACAACGTGAGAGTTACGACTATCAAACTTTCAATGCAAACCGAGTTGGTGAAATCCAGAGAAGCACCAATGTCCGAGATAAGTATGTGTGCGGGGGCCAAAGTACGGCCAAAGCCACCCAGAGAGCCCAACCAAAACAACCGGTGCGGTGCCCAGGGAACAAGGGACCATCGACCTCACGCAGCCAGACCAGCCAGCGACAGGAACCGTGCCGCCCGGCAGGGCCAGCAACAGGCCATAGACAGACGCGCCCAGCAGAGGACAAGGCATGGGAGAAGCAGGGGACAGCCAGCCCCCAAGCCAGCGAGAGACCACACCCCATGCGGTCAGAAATGCGGGACGCCCCACTTCGAGGGACTCAGAGACTCCCCGCAGCCGTACAGGAAGACCGCCCTTGCCCCACCAGCAACTGGGTCCCCACGAGCCCAACCCAACACCCGGTGAGCACAGCGGCGAGGCCAGGCCGCCCCACCCAAGTAGTCTGCTGCAGGACCGCCCATCACGGGGCCACGGGAACCACCCACCCCACCTGCAGGGACCCTAAGCATGGAGCGATGCAGCGATCCAGCCCACTGAACCTGCTGTCCACCGAAAACCAGCCGATCACTTCACAAATTTGCGTAAAACAGCTAGAATGTGTCATCAACATGCATTATTACGCTATAACAGTAATATTAAAAGCTTACTGAAACCCACTACTACCGACCACGCAGTCTGATAGTTTATATATCAATGATGAAATCTTAACATTGCAACACATGCCAATACATTTAAATTTCCCGCTAAACTTCCGGTTGAAAACGTCTATGTATGATGACGTATGCGCGTGACGTCAATCGTTGAAACGGAAGTATTCGGACGCCATTGAATCCAATACAAAAAGCTCTGTTTTCATCTCAAAATTCCACAGTATTCTGGACATCTGTGTTGGTGAATCTTTTGCAATTTGTTTAATGAAAAATGGAGACTGCAAAGAAGAAAGCTGTAGGTGGGATTGGTGTATTAGCGGCTGGCTGCAGCAACACAAACAGGAGGACTTTGACTTGGATAGCAGACGCGCTATCCGACGCTAGCCGCCGACCGCATCGGTGATCGGGTGAAGTCCTTTGTCGCACCATCGATCGTTGGAACGCAGGTGAGCACAGGTGTTGATGAGCAGATGAGGGCTGGCGTAGGTGGATAGCTAATGTTTTTAGCATAGCTCTGTGAGGTCCCGTTGCTAAGTTAGCTTCAATGGTGTCGTTAGCAACAGCATTGTTAACCTTCGCCAGGCTGGAAAGCATTAACCGTGTATTTACAGGTCCATGGTTTAATAGTATTGTGATTTTCTGTCTATCCTTCCAGTCAGGGGCTTATTTCTTTTGTTTCTATATGCAGTTAAGCCCGATGCTATCACGTTAGCTCCGTAGCTAAAGAGTTTCGCCGATGTATTGTCGTGGAGATAAAAGTCACTGTGAATGTCCATTTCGCGTTCTCGACTCTCATTTTCAAGAGGATATAGTATCCGAGGTGGTTTAAAATACAAATCCGTGATCCACAATAGAAAAAGGATAGAGTGTGGAATCCAATGAGCCAGCTTGTACCTAAGTTACGGTCAGAGCGAAAAAAGATGCGTCCTGCACTGCACTCTAGTCCTTCACTCTCACGTTCCTCATCCACAAATCTTTCATCCTGGCTCAAATTAATGGGGTAATCGTCGCTTTCTCGGTCTGAATCTCTCTCGCTGCATTGAAAACAATGGGGAAATGTGAGGAGCCTTTCAGCCTGCGACGTCATGCTACTTCCGGTACAGGCAAAGCTTTTTTTATCAGCGACCAAAAGTTGCGAACTTTATCGTCGATGTTCTCTACTAAATCCTTTCAGCAAAAATATGGCAATATCGCGAAATGGTCAAGTATGACACATAGAATGGATCTGCTATCCCCGTTTAAATAAAAACAAATCCTTTCAGTAGGCCTTTAAAAACTCTTTTGTCAGCCAAATTGATATTATTTACATCGTCTATATCGCCCAACCCTAATGGGCATTCTGATTTAAGTGTGTTTGGCTAGCTAGTTGGTAAGATAAAGTCTCCTGGGTTCGGACCAACAAACATGCAGGTTGCTGAACATCAAGAAAGTGATTTTAACTTGCATTCTTTTCTCCTCAATCCTTAACATTTTCTCTACTACCCTTCTGCCTTGGTTCTCGATTCTGTATATGGTGTCAGTGAAAGCTTCCTGACAGGTGTGGATCCATATTTAGTGCCTTGTGAGGAGCTGCTGTCATACACGGTTCACTAAAATTACATTGTGACACCAGGATTTGTGTGGCAATGACGCAGACCCTAGTCACTTTATTTTTAACTATGGGAGTATACCATGAAACATTGACATTTTAGGGTCATGAAACACCATCCTTCATTGTAATTATGTATAAATTTTGCAAACCAAGACACAAATGTGCTGCAACAATCAATGTATTGAATGACCCAGCTTGGCGCGAATGTGTGTGTATGTGAGAGACACACACACACACACACACTTGGTTGACAGATGTCTTTGCCAATTATTTGCTCCAGTGGTCCATAAATCCTGCTTTTCCTTTCTTGGTTCATAGACTACATTAGTCACTGCTCACTTGGGAGAATTTGACTAGCATCACTCTTTTTTAGCCAACATGCTAGCTAGCTTAATTTTTCAGCCAAACGCAATGTGTTTCCACAACAGAAGGGGGCGATATCAGCTTGTTTAGCTGTGTGGGTTTTCTAAACAAGTAAGAGAGTGCTATGTTCTAGTAGTTAATAATTACTGGTAGAAACTGGTCAGCTCGATGGATATATTGTATACCGCTTTTACTAGTAATGTGTGGATTGATACTGAAATATTAATACCGCCGATACCAGATTTTTATGCTCTAATATCGATTCTCAAATCAAAATATTGATACTTTAGTTATTTGAGATATAATGTATATCATTAACAGGAACACAGTGTAAAGCAGGGGTGTCCAAAGTGTGGCCTGGGGGCCATTTGCAACCCGCTGCTAATTTTTAAACGGCCCATTCTAAAAACACTATTAAAAAGAATAATACTAAAAGATTGGAATAAAAGGGCAAATAGGTGAAATGTAACGAGAAAAAGTTGTAACTTTGACCCTAATAACACAAAGCTGCTATGCAGGTAGTTCTTAAAGCTGTCATTGCTCAAAAAATACAAAATAAAAATCAATGTTTTTATTAATTATTGACTTATTTAAGGCTCCA
Organism: Entelurus aequoreus; assembly: GCF_033978785.1. Classification (NCBI taxonomy): domain Eukaryota; kingdom Metazoa; phylum Chordata; class Actinopteri; order Syngnathiformes; family Syngnathidae; genus Entelurus; species Entelurus aequoreus. The sequence continues at coordinate 45,397,062 of NC_084743.1, forward strand.
ATTAAAATGGCAATTAAAATTAAAATTCCATTTTGAAATATTTTTGGGGAAAATATTGCATACAGTATTTTGTGTATTTGCCATATGAAAAAAAAACGTTTTTTTTTCTTTGACAAAAATGGCAAATAACAAAATGATAAAAACCTATAATTGGCAGATAAATTGGCCTAGTGTGTGAATGTGAGTGTGAATGTTGTCTGTCTATCTGTGTTAGCCCAGCGATGAGGTGGCGACTTGTCCAGGGTGTACCCCGCCTTCCGCCCGATTGTAGCTGAGATAGGCTCCAGCGCCCCCCGCGACCCCGAAGGGAATAAGCGGTAGAAAATGGATGGATGGATGGATGGATGGCAGATACATTTGAACTTGCTCTAGAGACAACCCATTTTTAACCCTTTTTTTTTTCAATGTCATTGCTCTAAAAATTACTAAATAAAATAAATGTTGTTATGAATTATTGACCTATTTAAGGCTACAAAAATGTCATATCAAATATTCCTTTTTGAAAATATTTTTGGGGAAAAATATTGCGTATATTGTTTTTTTTTGCCAAAAAACAGGGTTTTGCCAAAAATGGCATGAAACTATTAAAAAAACAAAACTAAACTTTTTTGACAAATAGACCTGAAGTTGATCTTAGGATATGGACAGCAAGTAGTGGACATAGAGAGAGAGAGAGAGGGGGAGAGAGAGAGAGAGAGAGAGAGAGAGAGAGAGAGAGAGAGAGAGAGAGAGAGAGAGAGAGAGAGAGAGAGAGAGAGAGAGAGAGAGAGAGAGAGAGAGAGAGAGAGAGAGAGAGAGAGAGAGAGAGAGAGAGAGATCAGAAGGCATAAGAAAAAGTATCTGCATTTGATTGTTTACATTTGATTATTAGCAATCCGGGGAGGGTGTTAGTTTAGGGTTGTAGCTGCCTGGAGGTGAACTTTTATTGCGGTTTTGAAGGAGGATAGAGATGCCCTTTCTTTTATACCTGTTGGGAGCGCATTCCACATTGATGTGGCATAGAAAGAGAATGAGTTAAGACCTTTGTTAGTTCGGAATCTGGGTTTAACGTGGTTAGTGGAGCTCCCCTGGTGTTGTGGTTATGGCGGTCATTTACGTTAAGGAAGTAGTTTGACATGTACTTCGGTATCAGGGAGGTGTAGTGGATTTTATAGACTAGGCTTAGTGCAAGTTGTTTTACTCTGTCCTTCACCCTGAGCCAGCCCACTTTGGAGAAGTGGGTAGGAGTGAGGTGGGATCTGGGGTGGAGGTCTAGAAGTAACCTGACTAGCTTGTTCTGAGATGTTTGGAGTTTACCAAACTTGAGTAGAAAAGTAAAACAAATCTATAAACTGTATTGATTTTGAAATGTAAAATTAAACATGGCCCCTGCATGCTTTGATTTTCCATTGTGCGTCCCTCAGTGCCGGGCTGTCACATAGAGCGGAAAGGTGATGACAATTCTAAGGGCCCACAGACACTGACCTACCATAATATATATTCATACAAATTGAAACAAAGCCACAAGTCGTGCAATATTCTAATTTTAATCTTAAAAAATGGTTAAGTCCACACTGGGGTTCGTTATGCCCATGTTTCTTCTCCATCGCAATAAAGTGAGCGCGAGCAAACTCAGGAAGGTTAGGATGCCCCACAAAAAGCGAGGCCAGGAGTAGAAGCAGCAGATCAGGAGCCCAGGACATCAAAAACTTTTTGGTGAGAGAGTAAAATTACAGAGGGTTGAAGATACTTGTTCATCCATTTAACATACCTTTGACTGGGTGCACGCTGGACTCTGCAGCCTCCGTCAGCTGTCATCTATCTGGCCGCACTGCACTCTGGACAAGGCACATATTCCATGTGCTCTTTGTTTTACTTGCACATATAAGTTAAATGCTCAGACTTACTTGTGGACTATCTTCAGCAAGGACACTGTTTTTGCATATCAATGTTAAACACAATAAAATACCTGCTACCTATTTGTTGAGAATTGAAAATGTATTTGTAATCTGAGATGTAAACATGTTGCAAATCATCAATAATGAGAATAGGACAACTAATTATACATAATTTACATAGTAGTCATTTACATCGGTAATGGTAAAAAAGGAAACAAATTGAGTGTATTACACCATCAAGAACACTGAAAAACAAAATTGAAAGTGGCAATAAATGGGATAGCGGGGTGTTCTGTCTAGTTTAGTCTTTATTTGAAGGGATAATACACAGAAACATTAACCTCGAAGACAAATATGTTCTGCACCAGATTATTGCTAAATAGCTAATTTCCATCTGTAGTCCCTGGCTACCTAAATTAAAGAGATACAAAAAACATGCAATAACATTATAAAAATACAATTATACTATAGCATGTAATAAAATTAAGAAAAGTCATAAAATGCCCTTTCATTGACACATACTTAATATACAATACAACCACACCTCATTTACATCATCACACTTAGACAATACATGCTCTTGTTCACATCTGTCATCATTTGTAAAAACAACAATGATTTTAACACACAGCCCTCAAAGTTTACAGCAAAATGTTCTCATGCATAAATATCATACACATTAAATTGACACGTCAAACACAGTGCCCACCTCAGTGACCATGTGAGCAGCTTTAATTGCTCCAAAGCCACTTTTTAACTTCAATTGTGAATGAAGAATAATCTGTCAGACTTTTCAAGTTTGTTGTGAGGTCGTTCCATTCCATTATCGCTTTGTATGAAAAGGCAGATTGTGCAAGAGGTTTTACATCTGGGTACGCTACACTGCCCCCTGGTGGAGGCCCCTGTCGATGTCTGCTCCCCAACGCTACTTAGCATGCACACAAACGTTTCAAATATTTGCTTCGAACAAAAGCAGCTGCCTCGTGTACAAGTAAGTAGTGATTTTAAATTATGTTTATTTTGTTGTATCTTCTGACCAGTAAGCATGTAGACAATTGCGGTTTGAGAAAACTACACACTGATATTCTTTCAGGGGGCCCATAATTCTTGCCTCAGTGTAAAAGTTTGCACATTACTGGTGTAAAGTAACTGAATTATTGAAAGCTTGTCTAAATGATCAGCGATTGGTGGGAAATAATTTACAGTATAGTAAGTACGTAATACGCAAGCAAAGCAGCACACTGTGCTGTGCTCAGTCATTTTGTCCGTCATTTGTTTAAGAAAATTACTGGCAATTAAAATCAGTTACCGTATTTTTCGGAGTATAAGTTGCTCCGAAGTATAAGTCGCACCGGCCGAAAATGCATAATAAAGAAGGAAAAAAACATATATAAGTTGCACTGGAGTATAAGTTGCATTTTTTGGGGACATTTATTTGATAAAACCCAACACCAAGAATAGACATTTGAAAGGCAATTTAAAATAAATAAAGAATAGTGAACAACAGGCTGAATAAGTGTACGTTATATGGGGCATAAAAAACCAACTGAGAATGTGCCTGGTATGTTAACATAACATATTATGGTAAGAATCATTCAAATAACTATAACATATAGAACATGCTATACGTTTACCAAACAATCTGTCACTCCTAATCGCTAAATCCCATGAAATCTTATACGTCTAGTCTCTTACGTGAATGAGCTAAATAATATTATTTGATATTTTATGGTAATGTGTTAATAATTTCACACATAAGTCGCTCCTGAGTATAAGTCGCACCCCCGGTCAAACTATGAAAAAAAACTGCGACTTATAGTCCGAAAAATACGGTACTCAGTCTTGTAAAACAGCAAGTGTATCTATCCTTTTATCGTAGGCTATTTGGAGACACTACATACAAAGTTGAATAAAACGCCATGGTTTGTTGTACCGTTTAAAGATATTTCCTCAAGAGTAGCAACACTTGAAATACACTACTTTTGCAAATTCAGCAGACAAATTAGGTATAGTGTAGATGCACAAAGTATTGGGGTTAAAAATGCTCTTCTTAGTGGAGGTCGTGATCTCTAAAAAGCAAGAGACCACAGGCAGCTTGCAGGTTAAGAGAGTGTTTAATCTCCAAAAGTACAAAAAAAATCCAATGTAGAGTGCAACAGTGCCCTCCATTCTTTTTCTACCACTTGTCCCTTTTCGGGGGTCGCGGGTGGCGCTGGAGCCTATCTCAGCTGCATTCGGGCAGAAGGCGGGGTACACCCTGAACAAGTCGCCACCTCATCGCAGGAGTGCAACAGTGATATGCACAAAGCAAGAACAGACAGGGCAGGTTGCATAATGCTTTTTTCTATCATATGATTCTACCATGTTGGCAAATACAAACACACAATACATATACAGAACATATATAGTACATAAAACATATTTATTACACTTTGTTGATTTAACCTGGGGGGTCTGCAACCTGCGGCTCTTGAGCCGCATTCGGCTCTAGCGCCGCCCTAGTGGTTCCCTGGAGCTTTTTCAAAAATGTATGAAAATAGAAAAAGATGGGGGGAAAATTATATTTTTGTGTTATAAGGGTTTCTGTAGGAGGACAACATGACACAACCCTCCCTAATTGTTAGAAATCCCACTGTTTATGTTAAACATGATTCTCTGATGAGAGTATTTGGCGAGCGCCGTTTTGCCCTACTAATTTTGGCGGTCCTTGAACTCACCGTTGTTTGTTTACATGTATAACTTTCTCCAACGAAGCCAGAGAAATACATATTTATGACACTCCTTCTTTGTTTTGTCCACCAATCTTTTTATGCTGTGCGTGAATGCAGAAAGGTGAGCTTTGTTGATGTTCTTGCCTTGTTGGAGTGCTTATCAGGCATATTTGGTCAGTGCATGACTGCAAGTTAATCAATGCTAACATGCTATATAGGCTAGCTGTATGTACATATTGCATCATTATGCCTCATTTGTAGGTATAATTGAGCTCATTTAATTTTCTTAACTTATGTCCTCTGTGTATTAAATTTATATCTGCATGTCTCATGACATATTATCTGTATGTAATATTGCCTGCATTTCTGATAGTGGTTTGTGTGCCATGTTGTTCCAGACCACAGCAAACATTACTCAGCTTGCATAGATGTTATAAATCCATTAGAAGAAGACATCCCGCCATTTCCTTTAACTTGGACAAACACATCTATATCTTTTGCCATTAAGAGCCAGTAATTTCCAGGAGTTATCTCACCCTCTGAGAAGCCTGCGTTTTACTAATGTTTTCCAATGTTGTAAAAATGGGTAGAATAAATATTACATTTCAACATTTCTGTCAACGAAGATTTGTCAGCCTGCGACACATAGTCATTTTGATAGTAGGCTAATATAGACACGTATAGCATGTGTTGCCTTCATTATAACAGTTATAGAAGGTTTTACATTTTTTGCGGCTTCAGACAGATTTTTTTTTTGTATTTTTGGTCCAACATTTTGGGTTGCCGACCCCTGATTTAATAGCAAAACCTGTCGGTCAAACATTCATTGTGATTAACTGTCATTTCCAAGAGCCATAAAAGACACAATAATTCAATGCGTCACACTTTATGTGGTTAAGATGCAGCTGTTTGTATTTTTACATTTGACCAGCAGGTGGTGTCTTGTGCCGAAGCACGTATTGAAGCTTTGAGAAATTCTCGAACCAATTCAATCAAGTGATTCAATGCCTCATGAGGCTTAGTCTGACCATCACTACTACTAACAGGGATTGTTCCTCCAACAAACAAGACACCAAACTTCAATGATTCCACGCCGACAAAGAAATGTGACTGGCTTATATCAGAATCAGAATCAGAAATACTTTATTAATCCCCGAGGGGAAATACAAAATTTAAAAAAAAATACTGCCTAGGTGATGATTAGCAGCAGGTGAAAAACATAATACTAATCACCCCTAGGTGAAAAAAGGAATTGTGAAGCTACTGTAGGGAAAATACAACCAGAACAAAAAGTGGGACAAAATAAGAGCACAAAAAAGGAAGTGAGCCAAAAACACAGGAAAAACACCTATAAAAAATGTATATAAATGGCCTGGCCATCTGCTTTGACATTTTTTTTTATAATGGTTCGAACTTAGTTTTTACGAAACCTTTGTGTCACTTGTTCAGTCCATCAATTAATTTGTTGAAGAGATTAATATTTAGGAGCATTTTATACATTATTGATAAAAACAAATGCATGTACTGTAACACACTTAACCCTAACAAGAGTCCTCATTAGACTGCATTAAAAAGGCAATCTCGTAACCGTATCTACGAGGGGTCCACAAAAAAATCGATTCCCATCAGAATCACGATTCCAATTTGTTTAGATTCTAAATAAGTTTTCAAAAATATATTAAAATGTTTTTTTCTCATTATTTAAAATTTTTTTTTATATATGAATAAACTTTTAAAAACGTGTTTAAGGCCTGCTCCATGCAACCAGAATGTATGTACAGTATGTATATATATCTATATCTATATATATATCCATATATCTATTCATCCATCCATCCATCCATCCATGTTCTACGGCTTGTCTGGGTCACAGGGGGTGCTGGAGCCTATCCTAGCTGCATTAGGGCAGAAGGCGGGGTACACCCTGGACAAGTCGCCACCTCATCGCAGGGCCGACACAGATAGTCAGACAACATTCACACTCACATTCACACACTAGGGCCAATTTAGCGTTGCCAATCAACACTTCACCCTTTGCCTCTGATGGCTGCTGGTTAGCGCCTTGCATGGCAGCTCCCGCCATCAGTGTGTGAATGTGTGTGTGAATGGGTAAATGTGGAAATACTGTCAAAGCGCTTTGAGTACCTTGAAGGTAGAAAAGCGCTATACAAGTATAACCCATTTATCATTTATAATTATAACCTATCCCCAGCTGCATGTCTTTGGAGGTGGGAGGAAGCCGGAGTACACGGAGGGAACCCATGCTGTCACAGGGAGAACTTGCAAACTCCACACAGAAAGGTGTATATTATACTGATATATATATATATATATATATATATATATATATGTATATATATATATATATATATATATATATATATATATATATATATATATATATATATATATATATATATATATATATATATATATATATATATATATATATATATATATATATATATATATCATTCATTCATTCAGGCCTCCGTCAGTCGTAACGACTATGGAAACTGCGCCAGTCCAGAGGTCAAGTTTAAACTCCTGCTGTGGCTGATGAGTCTTCCCGTTGTTGTTTCCACGCTATGACACGAGACTGGAGTGACCTCTCCAGGGCGCAAGCCAGGGCAGAGTAGTATGGAGGTCAAGCTGTTGCCCATGCAGCAGGACCCCCTCTTCACACTGATGATGGATCCAAAGGAGCAGCAAGAGCTGGTACAATTTGGCACCAACAGTGTCGCAGGAGTTGCCAGTGCACCGCTGTAGCCAGCAGTGGACCACCTTAGGGACTCCGTCTCCGGATTTTTCCTCAGGGTTTACTCCCGAAGCCTTCCCCTAGAAAGGTATGCCACAAGGCAGGGGCGGTTTTGGATCGGAGTTTACCTTATTCTAGATGGGTCGCCTTACTGGGCTGACGGGTTCCATCTACCCATGCGGCAGGTTGTACTGGGTTACATTTTACCAGTAGCAGGGATAAGACCTGAGCTGACATCCAGCTATATCATACTTGCCAACCCTCCCGTTTTTAGCGGGAGAATCCCGTTATTCAGCGCCTCTCCCGACAACCTCCCGGCAGAGATTTTCTCCCGACAAACTCCCGGTATTCAGCCGGAGCTGGAGGCCACGCCCCCTCCAGCTCAATGCGGACCTGAGACTGAGTGGGGACAGCCTATTCTCACGTCCGCTTTCCCACAATATAAATACGCTTGCAAGTTCCAAAACGAATGGAAACAAGAATTTCAGTTCATCCAGGACAGTTCGAAGGGGAAGGTGTATATGTTGCCTGTAAATATGTAGAACAGACTTCTCCATTGAACACGGTGGCCGAAATGATTTCTCAGTCATGAACAGAGAAGTTAAACAGGACAATACTGCCATCTAATGGATAGATAATTCAAGTATTTCTTTCATGTAAATAAAATAAATATATATATATAGCTAGAATTCACTGAAAGTCAAGTATTTCATACATATATATATATATATATATATATATATATATATATATATATATATATATATATATATATATATATATATATATATATATATATATATATATATAGGGCAGCACGGTGGCAGAGGGGTTGGTGCGTCTGCCTCACAATACGAAGGTCCTGAGTAGTCGTGTGTTCAATCCCGGCCTCGGGATCTTTCTGTGTGGAGTTTGCATGTTCTCCCCGTGACTGCGTGGGTTCCCTCCGGGTACTCCGGCTTCCTCCCACCTCCAAAGACATGCACCTGGGGATAGGTTGATTGGCAACACTAAATTGGCCCTAGTGTGTGAATGTGAGTGTGAATATTGTTTGTCTATCTGTGTTGGCCCTGTGATGAGGTGGCGACTTGTCCAGGGTGTACCCCGCCTCCCGCCCGATTGTAGCTGAGATAGGCTCCAGCGCCCCCCGCGACCCCGAAGGGAATAAGCGGTAGAAAATGGATGGATGGATGGATATATATATATATATATATGAAATATATATGAAATAAATACTCGAGTGAATTCTAGCGGTAAATAACCACACCCCCAACCACGCCCCCCTCCCCCAACCCTCCCTACCCCCCACCTCCCGATATTGGAGGTCTCAAGGTTGGCAAGTATGGCTATTTATATATATATATATATATATATATATATATATATATATATATATATATATATATATATATATATATATATATATATATATATACAGTGTTGGGACTAACGCGTTACAAAGTAACACGTTACTGTAACGTCGTTAGTTTCGGCGGTAACTAGTAATCTAACGCGTTATTTTTTATATTCAGTAACTCAGTTACTGTTACTACATGATGCGTTACTGCGTTATTTTACGTTATTTTTTATGTAGTATCGGCTAGAAACTGAAGATCTGAGTGTGTTTTGTGGCAGCGCTGCGGTGGAAAATAAGAGGCGTACGTGCTTTGTGTGGGTGGGGGCGGGGGCGACTCCCATACCGTAGTTGAGGAGCGCAGGGGAGACGTTCCTTCGGGGCTAACAACCTTCACTTTACCCGGAAGTGGTCTTTACAGCTGAGGGTGAATGACGAGGCCGGCGGTTTGTTGCAACTTTGTGACTTTATTGGACGCAGCCATCCAGCAAGCTAGAGAGAGCACCTGCAAGCACTCACTGTCCCGCGGCGCTCACTTCTCTCGCCCACTCACTCACTGACGTCCCTCACCCACATGCTGTCATATCTTAAAGGGCCACACACACACACACACACACACACACACACACACACACACACACACACACACACACACACACACACACACACACACACACACACACACACACACACACATAAACGCTACTATCATAACAACTAACAAGACATCAAGGCGAAGCCAAGAGTCGATTTTTTAACAAGGAGAAATTCTCAATACTTTTCTTTCGTCGAGCACAAAGAAAATAACATTTTAGTTAAATGTAAGTTGTGTCTTGGATCAAAGATCCTATCTACTTCAAGTTCAAGTTAAAGTGCCATTATGTTGCAGCTATTTAAAATTGTTTTGTCAATTTGTTCTGGCCAGAAACAAATTGGCCTTTGAAACATATCTTTGTCTTTGTGTGTTGTCTGTAGAGCACATTGCTTAGCAGAGTTCAGTGATGCAAATGCATGTCAAGTTGATCCACACATTGTATTATTCTCCAGTGCAATAACAGTACTGAAATGAAGGCTAAAGGGCATCAATGGGAGCTTTTAAAAAAGAAAAGAAAAAAAGAAGTAACTAAATAGTTACTTTTCAAAGTAACGCATTACTTTTGGTGTAAGTAACTGAGTTAGTAACTGAGTTACTTTTGAAATGAAGTAACTGGTAACTATAACTCATTACTGGTTTTCAGTAACTAACCCAACACTGTATATATATATATATATATATATATATTTATATATATATATATATATATATATATATATATATATATATATATATATATATATATACTGTATATTAGGGGTGTAACGGTACGTGTATTTGTACTGAACATTTTCGGTACGGGGGTTTCGGTTCGGTTTGGAGGTGTACCGAACGAGTTTCCACACGAACATATGAAGTAGCCGCCTCCGCTTCCTTCTGCCTCTGTCTCTGTCAGTCCTCTACACAGCACCCAGCATTTTCCCACCCACACAACCATCTGATTGGTTACAAACAGAGCGGTAACAGCCAATCAGCAGTGCATATTCAGAGCGGTAACAGCCAATCAGCAGTGCGTATTCAGAGCGCATGGAGTCAGTGCTTAGCGTTTAGCAGGTAAGCATCAGGCTGCGGACTCTCCCCAAATTATAATAAACACCTCCCAGTCAATTACTAGTAACATCACTATGCTCCTGTTGACCTTCTAGAAATATAAACTGCAGCTTCAGCTCGCTCGCAGTCCTGGCTTGAGGTGAAGGCTAATTCGCTTTTAGCGTAACGTTAGCTCATTTTGCGGTGTGTGTGTGTGTGTGTGTGTGTGTTACGGACAGCAAAGCCCTGTCTGTCTGTTATTTCACTTTACCTTTTTCTGTGTTGATTGAGCTGTGTTGAAGCAGCAAAAAAGGACATTATGTTAAATGAAGAGTTTCTGTCTCTGATAGTTGATATAATAATGTAAGTGCATCATTAAGCCTACATGAACTCCATGGTGTTCAGGGATAAATAGTCTCTCTTATTGCTATTGTACTATTTTTTCAGCTATAGTTACATTAATCATTAGAAATGCAGCAGCCTAGTTTAGAATGGCAGGGTCCCTGCTATCACATGTTGATAAAAATATAACATTTACATAATAAAAATCAACTACAGGCTTCCCAAATGCTGTAATAAATTAAGCATGATGAGTTGACTTGTAACTGTTTAATGTTGCACTTTTTTATATGTAGAAGAAAAGTTTTGTCATTTTATTTCATCTGAGCAACAACTTGAGGCAGTTTAATGTTGATTAACGTGGGCAGAAATATTATAGTGTTCTTAGTGTTAATGTTAAAAGGATAAAGCCATTGTTTACAAATTTGGTAAATAAATAACCAAAACATTTATATTTTGTTGTTTTCGTACTGTACCGAAAATGAACCGAACCGTGACCTCTAAACCGAGGTACGTACCGAACCGAAATTTTTGTGTACGGTTCAATACGTGTTTTGTATCGAACCGTTTCGGTACGGGGGTTCCGGTTCGGTTCGGAAGTGTACCGAACGAGTTTGCACACAAACATATGAAGTAGCCGCCTAAGCTAAAGTCTTAACAAGCTACTCCGCTTCCTTCTGCCTCTTCTCTGTCAGTCCTCTACACAGCACCCAGCATTGTCCCACCCACACAACCATCTGATTGGTTAGAACTATAGCGGTAACAGCCAATCAGCAGTCCGTATTCAGAGCGCATGGATTCAGTGCTTCTGTGGTGGAGTTAGCAGATAGTTGTTTAGCAGGTAAGCATCAGGCAGCGGACTTTCCCCAAATTAAAATAAACACCTCCCAGTCAACTACTAGTAACATCACTATGAGCCCGTTGACCTTCTAGAAACTTAAAGGCCTACTGAAATGATTTTTTTAAATTTAAACGGGAATAGCAGATCCATTCTATGTGTCATACTTGATCATTTCGCGATATTGCCATATTTTTGCTGAAAGGATTTAGTAGAGAAAATCGACGATAAAGTTCGCAACTTTTGCTCGCTGATAAAAAAAAAGCCTTGCCTGTACCGGAAGTAGCGTGACGTCACAGGAGCTAGGATTCCTCACAATTCCCCATTGTTTACAATGGAGCGAGAGAGATTCGGACCGAGAAAGTGATGATTACCCCATTAATTTGAGCGAGGATGAAAGATTCGTAGATGAGGAACGTTACAGTGAATGACTTGAGAGGCAGCGATGGACGTATCTTTTTTCGCTCTGACCGTAACTTAGGTACAAGCTGGCTCATTGGATTCCACACTCTCCTTTTTCTATTGTAGATCACAGATTTGTATTTTAAACCACCTCGGATACTATATCCTCTTGAAAATGAGAGTCGAGAACGCGAAATGGACATTCAGTGCCTTTTATCTCCACGACAATACATCGGCAAAATGCTTTAGCTACGAGCTAACGTGATAGCATCTTGCTTTAACTGCATATAGAAACAAAAGAAATAAACCCCTGACTGGAAGGATAGATAGAAAATCAACAATACTATTAAACCGTGGACATGTAAATACACGGTTAATGCTTTCTAGGCTGGCGAAGGTTAACAATGCTGTGCTAACGACGCCATTGAAGCTAACTTAGCAACCGGACTGCACAGAGCTATGCTAAAAACATTAGCTCTCCACCTACGCCAGCCAGCCCTCATTTGCTCATCAACACCCGTGCTCACCTGCGTTCCAGCGATCGGCAGAAGGACGAAGGACTTCACCCGATGCGTTTGGTGGCCCGGAGACGTAGGAAGTCAAGGTGAGGTCGGCGGCTAGCGCGGCTAGCGCTCCAACAAAGTCCTCCTGGTTGTGTTGCTGTAGTCCGCTGCTAATACACTGATCCCACCTACAACTGTCTTCTTTGCAGCCTTCATTGTTCATTAAAAAAATTGCAAAAGATGTCCAGAATACTGTGGAATTATGAAATGAAAACAGAGCTTTTTGTATAGGATTCTACGGGGTACCATAACTTCCGTTACTCGGACTTCGTCACGCGCATACGTCATCATACCGCGATGTTTCAGCCGGATATTTCCCGGGAAGTTTTAAATGTCACTTTATAAGTTAACCCGGCCATATTGGCATGTGTTGCAATGTTAAGATTTCATCATTGATATATAAACTATCAGACTGCGCGGTAGTAGTGGCTTTCAGTAGGCCTTTAAACTGCAGCTTAGCTCGCTCGCAGTCCTGGCTTGAGGTGAAGGCTAATTAGCTTTTAGCGTAACGTTAGCTCATTTTGCGGTATGCGTGTGTGATGTGTGTGTGTGTGTGTGTGTGTGTGTGTGTGTGTGTGTGTGTGTGTGTGTGTGTGTGTGTGTGTGTGTGTGTGTGTGTGTGTGTGTGTGTGTGTGTGTGTGTGTGTGTGTGTGTGTGTGTGTGTGTGTGTGTGTGTGTGTGTGTGTGTGTGTGATAAAAATCAACTACAGGCTTCCCAAATTCTGTAATAAATTAAGCATGATGAGTTGACTTGAAACTGTTTATTGTTGCACTTTTTATATGTAAAAGAAAAGTTTTATCATTTGATTTAATCTGAGCAACAATTTGAGGCAGTTTAATGTGGATTAACATGGGCAGAATTATTATAGTGTTCCCAATGTTAAAAGGATAAAGCCATTGTTTACAAATTTGGTAAAAAAATAAACAAAAAATGTATATTTTGTTGTTTTCTTACTGTACCGAAAATGAACCGAACCGTGACCTCTGAACCGAGGTACGTACCAAACCGAAATTTTAGTGTACCGTTACACCCCTAGTATATATGTATATGTACACCCCAGAAAACCGAATCAAATGGTGCCCAAAGATTCACACCTCTAGTAGCTACACTGGTTTCTTATTTCCTAGCAATGGTACTTGGAATTGAAGGGCTCCAGTGTTTTCCTATAGATAATTCATTTACAGTATTGATGTTCTTTGACAGCAGTAAATATTATGTATGTCCCGATCAACATTTTTGGCCTCAGATCCAATCCAATTTTGAGTCCTAAACGTGTACTTGACAATAGATCAGTGGTGCCCAACCACCGGGCCGCGGATCAATTGGTATCGGGCCGCACAAGAAATTAAAAAAATTTAATTAAAAAAATACAAATATATAAACTTTTTTTTTAATTAAATCAACATAAAAAACACAAGATACACTTACAATTAGTGCACCAACCCAAAAAACCTCCCTCCCCCATTTACACTCATTCACACTCATTTGCACAAAAGGGTTGTTTCTTTCTGTTATTAATATTTCTGGTTCCTACATTATATATCAATATAGATCAATACAGTCTGCAGGGATACAGTCCGTAAGCATGCATGATTGTATTTTTTTATGCCAAAAAATAAATAAATAAATAAAAATAAAATACCATAGATAGTATCGTTTATATACTAATATTATACTAGGTATCGATAGTATCGACATCTGAATTGATCACCAATATTTTACATTGGCGCTTTATTTTCCGCCATAGCGATGACGATTATTACATCAGAAAAAGATTGATGACACAATCTCAAATTTGAGCCAGTGTTCTGGCTAGACATGCACCCTCCTGGAATTCATACAACTCAAGCATGTGTGGAACAAGGAATCAGGAAATGTAATTGTGTCTCAGAGCGTGCATCCCTTTTTAAAGAATCCTTAATGTGAGTACAATCTTTAGTCATGTCAACACGTGGGACACAGAGCTGCGGTAAAGATCAGTAAAAAAAAGGCAAATATCAACCCTCGCACCTCTAGTAAATACCGTTACGCCCCTAATAATTATTACCGATTATGGCGATAAGGTCAGATGTGATGGTATGTGGAGTTAGAAGTTTCGAGTTAGACAGACCAGTAGGATTTTGTCTCACCCTGATGGTGTGCCCAACAGGAGAGAGAATCTTTGGGGGCGATGGAAAAAGTCTGCCGTCAGCTTACATACCATCTCAGCCCCCACTCTCAGTGGAGGAGACAAGGGCTGCTCAAGAGGAAGCCTCTAGCCTGGTGAGTAATTGATGTGTCATTTGAATAACATGAGTCGCTGTCCTCTTTACTCTGTCCTTTTGTCTGGCTCATTGTCTTCCATACACTTGTTGTGCAGGGGTTCATGATAAAGTCTAAAGACAAAAATGCATGTATTGTACAATAATGGAAAAAGTATTTTTAAAAAAAAATGTATTTATTACATGTACATGTACATAACACTGTATTTTTAGGACCATATAAGACGCTCTGTCAATGAACGGCTCCATGCAAGTCTATTTGCATACATAAGGTGCACCGCATTAAACGGGTGGTATTAGGATTTTTTTTTTTACATTTAAAACACTCCCTTGTTGTCTACATAAAATGTAATGGTGTTTTTTGGTCGACATTTTGCATAGATTATGTTTTACAGACAGTTTCTAGCCATTTTCTGACCGTTTCTTCAGGTCTTTTTCACGTGGCTCCACGTCGACTGCGTCTTCTCCCCGTCATCTTTCGTTGTAGATTTTAGCGCTCTCATAGTGAGTCTACTGACAGATAAAAGTTAGAACTGTATGCTAGTTTGTGTTATAAATGGCAATAGCAGAAGATAAATGCCCTACAACAAGAGGATCGGGAAAAAGGAGTTTATTGACTATGGCTTGGACTGCAATGGCAGACGCACACACATTTTCGTGATTTACGCAGATTCCAAATACACAGCACATGTACCAAAAGGGAAGACAAATTGGTTTTGCATAATGTTTCGAAACAAAACGCCAGATAATGTGTCTCCTAATCGGTGCCACTTTGAGTTCCTTATACACACACCATAATAATACCCATTTGTTGAAGCACTATGGGAGCCGTAATGATCTGACAATCCTTGAAGCGCCATGTTTAATGTTCTATATTCTCAGTAAAACGTCAAAGTTTTGGTGATGCTTGCTTACAGGTAATTGATAGGGGTCAACTTGCAGTCTAAATGTATCTCTTATGTGTGACTGCCATCTAATGGTCACACTTATCATTACACCTTGTCCCACATAAAATTGGTGTGAGGTCTGTAAGGACAACCAGAATCAATACATACATTAGGCGCTCCGGGTTAGAAGGCGCACTGTCCATTTTTGAGAAAATAAAAGGATTTTCAGTGCGCCGTATAGACCCAAAAATACGATATTTGTTTTTATATCAAAATAAAGTGTATATATACTCTATTTTTAACTTACAGAATATATCAAAGCATCAAGTCCTATTGACAGATAGCAGATAAATGACACGCTGCCAATAATCGATTGGCGATGAAAATATACCAATGAAGGTTCTCATTCATCCAGGTCATTGTCATCTCAGGGCGTTCAATCGTTCGCAACTGGACTGCTTGGTTGCAGTGCATTTGCGAACGATTGAACGCCCTGAGACAATGGTAACTATATATATAATACTAAGTTATTCTAAACCGTGAGCAAAATGTATTTCATGCAATGTTGCCCATGTTAACGAGCGCTGAGAAAGAAAGGAATCATTAATTGTAAATCAAATAATTTCATTGCTACAATAATTTTAAAAAACGGTTTACAACTTTCTAAATAACATATTCAACATTATGGGAGCCCCCTCGACATGAAATAACACCCTTTAACACCTCTACACTCTTTTAATCCAATTCAGTCATGCTGCCTGAGGCTGATTCAACCAGTGACCAAGATACTGAGTAGCGCGCTCCGATTGTTTTGGTCTCCTCTAGAAGTCAATACTATTGTAATATTGATATAATTAGTTGATCTGGCCATGTTTTACTTGAACATGTTGAATTTCGGACCAAACAATTGTAGAATATACTTTTAAAAATGTTTTGAATACCCCCCAAAAAATCAGCAATGTGGTGAAGCGCGATGTATCCAGGGACGACTGTAAATGTATTATTTTCTTGATATTGTTACTATGGATATCTGAATTTGCAACTTTTTCATTTCCGATACGACACAGAGGGTCATATTCAGTCATTTGGGGGCCCAAGGCAAACCTAGTAATTGGGGCCCTCCACATAACAAACAGATCATGGTCATTGATCATATTGTTAGAAACTACCATGAGAGTTGCACATTAAAGTTTGTCAAACTGCGCAATGAGCATCACTGATCACAACGTGTTTACTGTAATGATAGGAAGTTAGGAACATTTATCAAAATTTCATAATGTGTTTGCCATTTTTCGGAGATTATTATTTTATTGCCACAGTTGGACCAGATATGACGCATAGTGCTGTTGTTGTAAAGGCCGTAAGTGTGTGACTCGTGGGAAAAAGAGAGCTATTGACTGTTTTTGAACGCGAGAAGACTGTTGACTTATTAAAAAGTGCCTCTCCGTAACTTTATTAATTATTTTTTATAAGATATTTTAGGGCCCCTGGAACTCTCGAGCCCAAGACAACTGCCTGTGTTTGCCTAACGGTCAGTCCGCCACTGACAATACCGATATTGTAGCCATGAGTGGTAGCCAATACCGGTATCTGTCCGATAAGATGTCAGCACAAATCATACATACTTTTAATATTTTGGCTACAAAATATACTACGAAATATAATATTAGAAAAGGTCTGATTAAGTGAATTTACTGAAACAGAGAACATTGGTAGGTATGACAAACACTAACCTATTTATTATTAACTGTCTGGAATGGACTTATGCTGGCTTTAGGTTGAAGTGAAGTGGTAATTGTTTTGTTTTTTGGCAACATCTAGTGGTCACAATAATTAATTAGGTTAAGCTCATTACAATAAATTGAATAATGTGAACACATTTGTTACTGGATACTTTATAATAAGCTTCTGCCGTGGATACTTTGTATCTGTAGGTAATATGCAAATATAATTATTTGAAACCTGTTAATATTGACAAATGCTGTGTTTTAGACTGCCATATTGTTCAATTAAGGACACTTGTTACGTATGTCTCAGCTTGTGTGCTCTGCTGTTGTGTAGCTGCTAGCTCCTAGCAATCGATATCAAAAAAACAACAGCAGGACTGAAATTCGATGCTTTTTTTGTTGTTGTTGTTGTTGCTGTTTTTGGACCGGTATCTTATGTCAATGTCAGATCAGGACACCCCTAATTGTTTGTCTTAGGAAGATCTACCAGGAGCCAGACGAGAATTGGTAAATTGAATATTGATCATTTGTTAGTAATTTTTTCACAATTACAATTTGTAGATTTTCTTTATATTTTTGGTGTGGACAATAAACACACTCTCAAACATCGGGGTAAGCAGAATAAATTGGATGGAGATTTTGTTATATGTCTATATTAAAACGGTTCTTTTATTGTCAGTTAGGCAGTGACCTCAGTCTTTCTGGGCGCTTGTCTGTCGATATGTCTGCCACCTGCTGTCTGGCGGGCCATGGCTGCCTTACTTCCAGATTTATATTAGCAGTCTCACACTGACTCGGTATGCCTGCAATACGTTTTGCTCTTATTGCCTTCGACTTAGTTTTTAATAGAGAATATATAATATACAGTATGCTGTACTCTGCAAAAGTCCACCATTAGATTTGTTTTATCAACGCAATCACAGTACAAGCATGTGTTAATGGACAATCACACTAGTATAGACCATCTGCTCCTGTTGAGAGCAGTTTCATAAGCTTGGTATAATATGACCCCGCGGAGGCTGACTTGTCTTTGAGTGATGAAAATTGCTCAAGTGAAGCCAAATTCATCATTAGTAATAAATGTTCACAGTAGGTTTGTAATTGTGTCGTAACTAGCTATTTTACGATTCGTTTTAACGATTTGATCCGGAACATAATTTGAGGTTGCCAATACGATTCAGGGACGATGTTAGTTTATTTAGCTTGATACCATCCAAAACGATTTAGTGAGTTGAAATCGATTCAACTCAAAAAGTGTGACTGTGAGATAAATACTGGATACTAATTGCAGGTGGAGTTTCCTACATTCCTGTTATTTCTTGTAAAGGAATTAGGTATGAATGCATTATTGATATACACATATAAACATATAAACATGATTTTATTTCACAATTCCTTGAGAGAAAAAAACGCCTGGTTAGGCGTGTGTATGGCAGTATGTGTGCCTTCCTTAGGTGAAGCCAGATTTACAGCTATGTTGTGACATGTTGTTATTATGCGGTTTGTTACTTATGTATGTTATGTTGCAGCTATTTAAAATAGTTTTGTCAATTTGTTCTGGCCCAAAATAAATTGACCCTTTGAAACATATATTTGTCTTTGTGTGTTGTATGTAGACCACATTGCTTGGCAGAGTTCAGTGATGCAAATGCATGTCAAGTTGATCAACAGATTGTATTATTCTCCAGTGCAGTAACAGTACTGAAATGAAGGCTAAAAGGGCATTAATGGGAGCTTAATAAAAAAAAGAAGAAGTAACTAAATAGTTACTTTTCACAGTAACACATTACTTTTTGGTATAAGTAACTGAGTTAATAACTGAGTTACTTTTGAAATAAAGTAACTAGTAACTGTAACTAGTTACTGGTTTTCAGTAACTAACCCAACACTGCTTATAGCCAAGTTTTATTTTCAAAATAAAATAAATAAATAGCCACACAATACTCTCTTGGCAGAATAAATGTGTTACAGTATATAATAGTATTGTTCTGGCTACTTAAGCAACATATTCTTTTTATTTGATTATTTAAATATGTTTATCTTCTTCCGTTTTAATTTGTAAAAGTTTTAGTGTGTTTTTAATGATACAGAAAAAAAAAATCAGTTTTTATGTGATATCACGTGTGTTGATACAAGTTTAAATTGGGGAATTACATTTTTTAGTGTCTCTTGTATTTATGGCAGCATTCAAGCTAGCTCGCGCTAACTTGCTTCCCCAATAAATGAGCTGTCTCACCGGTCGGTGAATTTATCAAGCCTGGTTTTACAATAATTTTAATCAAAAATGGTAAAACTATCCGTGGGGAGTTTTACCATGGTTTATCATTATACCGTTTATAGATAATCTCTATTAGCTAGCAAGTAAGATTTTATTAGATTTTGGGCCTGATACATTTCTGTCATGTTAACCTGTCGGTTTTTGATGCGGTACCGCCTGAGGGATTGAAGGTCCGTAATATCAGTTTACTTGCAATGATTTCTCCAGATTCTCTGAACCTTTTGATGATATTACAGACCTTAGATGGTGAAATCCCTAAATTCCTTGCAATAGCTGGTTGAGAAATGTTGTTCTTAAACTGTTCGACAAATTGCTCACGCATTTGTTCACAAAGTGGTGACCCTCACCCCATCCTTGTTTGTGAATGACTGAGCATTTCATGGAAGCTGCTTTTATACCCAATCATGGCACCCACCTGTTCCTAATTTGCCTGTTCCCCTGTGGGATGTTCCAAATAAGTGTTTGATGAGCATTCCTCAACTTTGTCAGTCTTTTTTGCCACTTGTGCCAACTTTTTTGAAACATGTAGCAGGCATCAAATTCCAAATGAGCTAATATTTGCAAAAAATAACAAAGTTTTCCAGTTCGAACGTTAAGTATCTTGTCTTTGCAGTCTATTCAATTGAATATAAGTTGAAAAGGATTTGCAAATCATTGTATTCTGTTAGTATTTACGATTTACACAACGTGCCAACTTTCCTGGGTTTTGGGGTTTGTACATTTACGTTACGAAATTCATCTTCTGTGTGTGTATATCATAGCAGCCCTATAGACACAAAGGTTGTGGGGACTGACAAAAAGAGTTCACTCTGTTTCTTTAATTCCACTATAGATAGCTCACTCTTTTATGAGCACATTTGAATGAAACTTACAGGAAATTTCAGAAATGGGATAAGGAACACCTGCTTACATGTTGGGGATGATTGATTTTTTGAGTGCTACTTGGTGTTGGCCTTTTAATGTACTGTGCTTTTAATGTTTGTACTTAAGAGTAGCTCTACTATTTTCCTTTAGATCATACTGTAAATAATTATATTCCATATCCAGTTGCCCCAGTGCCCATCCAGATCTTGCATACAGACACTCTAGCTTTGAGTGCTATTCAACAGTTATTTCTCATTGCCATACGTCAGTGTCCTAAACACCAAATCCCCCGAGTGTCACTTTGTCTGCCGAGCTCCCCATAACTTCAGTATTTATGGTTCTCAAGTGTGCTGTACCTATAAAAATCGATGTACATAATCTCTTGTGGTCTATAAAGCTGACACATTTGCCACTGTCACTACTTTTTGAGAAAAGTATGATTTTAAATTATTGTCAAATATTAGTAATCGTAGTTCAAATGGTGTATCATAATTGCACAGAACTCCTCAGGCTTCTGTTGGTCTTTTTTAGGAAAGTTTCAATTTGAATTATAATTTAATATACACATCTACTACAGATACAGTACATTGGACAAAATACCACAATCTAATAATTCATTGATGAAATTACAATCAATTATGTTTTAAGATAATTTATTTAAAAAAATGTATTTCTATATACCCAAGAACATTAAATGTGATTATTAAAATCATAACTAAGTTAAGTTTTTTTGTGTTGTATATATTAAATGTGTTTAAAATGTTTACCGATAAATGTTATTATATATTTTTAAATATATAATACAGAGCTTCTCATTTATTTTTGTCATGGACACAGATTTTTTTCTGTGAGCCCACTTAATAAAATTACTATTGAGAACTTGGTTAATATTTATTTATTTAAAGTTTTTATATATGACGCTGAAGTTGTCTCCTTTTTCTTTTAATTCCTGTCTATGGAGGTTCATTTGTGTTTTTATTACGAAAGCTTTTTTTAAATTTTTTGCGTTGGAATTTTGTTAACTGAATTTTTTTTTTTTTACATCAAATTATGCTGACAATTTAATTTGAAAAAATTCAGTGTTTTAAAATTCAGTGTATAAAAAAATGTGTTAATACAAATTAATTGTAAAAAAAATTCAGTGTATAAAAATGTATTGCATAAAAATTCAGTGTATAAAAAAAAGTTTGGTGCTGAAAAATTCAGTGTCGAAAAATTTGCTGCTTTAAAAAGCAAGACTCACTTCCAGTAAAATATGGCTAAAGCAATGCATCCAGTCTCAGAACTAGCCAATGAGGTGTCCAGATTGAAGTCATGTGACACAGGTCTCACGAAACAGTTTACAAAAAGCAGTTAATTTGGCTACCTGGGCATAATACAACACAATAAACACTTAAATGCGGCCCGCTGGATGTTTTCAAACTGTAGAAATGGTTCCAATGGTTAGAATCTGAACTTTTAATTGACATACTACAGAAAAGTTCTACAGAATATTGATATTATATCCAATGTGTGGCTATATATATATATATATATATATATATATATATATATATATATATATATATATATATATATATATATATATATATATATATATGTCGCCGTGTTAGTTGCATCTTTGTTGTTTTTGCTCGATTATAAAAAATGTCGATCAAGGTGGTGGTCTGCAGCGCAACACATATTCTCAATATCCGGTGTTTTATTGTTAATAATTTATAATGTAAATCCCACAGTCCATATTTTTATGTACTTTTTGAATGTCATATAATTCAGTGAAATAACTAGCTTATTCCGTTTTTGCAATGGTTTGTTTAGGGGTTTTTTTACTGAAAAAGACACTCGAATGTACATGAAAACACATAATGTGGGATGTATAATAACTATGAACAATAAAACACGGAATATTAAAAATATTGTTGACGTTGCTCCTCTACTGCAGACCACCTCCTTGATCGAGGTATTTATAATCCAGAAACAGCAACAAAGATGCAACAAACACAGCAAAAAATATATGTGTGTGTGTGTGTGTGTGTGCGTGCACATCTATATCAGGGCTCCCCAAACTTTTTGACTCGGGGGGGCCGCATTGGGTTGAATTTGGAATAAATCCTTTTTTTTTTTTACCTGTGACTTCATGCCGGCCGGATTGTGGACGTTGGCGGGCCGGATCTGGCCCGCGGGCTGTATTCTGGGGACCCCTGATCTATACATTTAGCCGTCTTGTACCGTTTACCTGAACCTTATTATCCAGCACCATCTGCTGGTCACTGTTGTGTATCACAGTCAGTTTAGCTGCATATCATGACGCAGAAACCGTACGCCACTCAAACATTCAGATTCTAACCATTGGAATAATTTCTGTAGTGTGAAAACATCCAGTGGGCCACATTTAAGTGTTTATTATGTTGTATTATAGGATATAATAGAATAGAAAGTACTTTATTGATCCCTGGGGGAAATTCAGCACCACAATTCTCTCACAATACACAATTAACACTTGGGTATTTTTTACATGTGAATAATATAAATACAGTCTATTATACAGCATTATTCACATGTGAATAATATAAATACAGTCTATTATACAGCATTATTCACATGTGAATAACATAAATACAGTCTATTATACAGCATTATTCACATGTAAATAATATAAATACATTATACATTTATAGTACATGTACAGTCAAAAGGAACATATGCATTATACAGTCTGATGGCTGTCGGTATGAAGGACTTCCTGTGTCGTTCCGTGTTGCATTTTGGGAGTCTGAGCCTTCCACCGAACGTGCTCATTCTCTCCGCCAGGTCCGAGTGTATTGGGTGGGAGGTGTTGTCCATAATGGCTAGGAGCTTTGCTAGACCTCTCCTCTCTGACACCACCGCCAGAGAGTCTAGCTCCACTCCCACCACGTTACTGGCCGTTATGCCCAGGTAGCCCAGTTAACTGCTTTTTTTATGCTAATACGCAAGACAAGTGTCAGGTGACTTCAAACTTGACACCTCATTGGCTGGTTCTGAGACAAGTTCGATTGCTTTAGAAGTAAGTAAAGCAGCAAACTTTTCGACACTTAATTTTTCAGCACTGAATTTTTATGTACTCAATTTTAAAACACTCAATTTTTCTTCAGCACTAACATTATGTTGTTGTTTTACCTAGGAACATGCAATCACTCATCTTATGTGTGTTTCTAGTCTAAAGGCAGTGTTGTCCACCCCTCCGTCCAGCGGGGCGTTGGATCTGTCTGGTATCCCTCTGGCTGCTCGTGACATGGAGCGTCTATGTGCACATTTACAACACCATTCTTCCACCGTGGTCAGCTTGGAGCTGGGGTTCACCGAGCTGACCGATGAGGCCTTCCTCCTCCTCCTGCCCACTCTCGCCGCCCTGCCTCGGCTGGAGACGCTGGCACTGAATGGAAATAGGCTGACCAGGACTATTCTCAAGGAGCTAACTGATGCCCTAAAGGTCATTGTATTGTTGTCACATCAAGTTTTTATATACTAACCGAGATTATTACACTCCTGTAATAATTTGTGCTGGATCCTCACCAGCCTTTGTCTTTTTGTTGTCCAGTTGTTGTATCTTGTTTTTATACACTTCTAAGTCTCATGTGCAAGTATGCATTTATTTTAGTTTGTGCTAGGTGTGTTGTGTAATATACTTTAAAGGCCTACTGAAATGATTTTTTTTTATTTAAACGGGGATAGCAGATCCATTCTATGTGTCGTACTTGATCATTTTGCCATATTTTTGCTGAAAGGATTTAGTAGAGAACATCGACGATAAAGTTCGCAACTTTTGGTCGCTGATAAATAAAGCCTTGCCTGTACCGGAAGTAGCGTGACGTCGCAGGTTGAAAGGCTCCTCACATTTCCCCATTGTTTTCACCAGCAGCGAGAGCGATTCGGACCGAGAAAGCGACGATTACCCCATTAATTTGAGCGAGGATGAAAGATTCGTGGATGAGGAACGTGAGAGTGAAGGACTGCAGTGCAGTGCAGGACGTATCTTTTTTCGCTCTGACCGTAACTTAGGTACAAGCTGGCTCATTGGATTCCACACTTTCTCCTTTTCCTATTGTGGATCACGGATTTGTATTTTAAACCACCTCGGATACTATATCCTCTTGAAAATGAGAGTCGAGAACGCGAAATGGACATTCACAGTGACTTTTATCTCCACGACAATACATCGGCGAAGCACTTTAGCTACGGAGCTAACGTGATAGCATCGGGCTTAACTGCACATAGAAACAAAAGAAATAAACCCCTGACTGGAAGGATAGACAGAAGATCAACAATACTATTAAACCATGGACCTGTAGCTACACGGTTAAAGCTTTCCAGCCTGGCGAAGCTTAACAATGCTGTTGCTAACGACGCCATGGAAGCTAACTTAGCTACGGGACCTCACAGAGCTATGCTAAAAACATTAGCTATCCACCTACGCCAGCCAGCCCTCATCTGCTCATCAACACCCGTGCTCACCTGCGTTCCAGCGATCGACGGAGTGACGAAGGACTTCACCCGATCATCGATGCGGTTGGCGGCTAGCGTCGGATAGCACGTCTGCTATCCAAGTCAAAGTCCTCCTGGTTGTGTTGCTGCAGCCAGCCGCTAATACACGCATCCCACCTACAGCTTTCTTCTTTGCAGTCTTCATTGTTCATTAAGCAAATTGCAAAAGATTCACCAACACAGATGTCCAGAATACTGTGGAATTTTGCGATGAAAACAGAGCTTTTTGTATTGGATACAATGGTGTTCGAATACTTCCGTTTCAACGATTGACGTCACGCGCATACGTCATCATACATAGACGTTTTCAACCGGAAGTTTCGCGGGAAATTTAAAATTGCACTTTATAAGTTAACCCGGCCGTATTGGCATGTGTTGCAATGTTAAGATTTCATCATTGATATATAAACTATCAGACTGCGTGGTCGGTAGTTGTGGGTTTCAGTAGACCTTTAAGTATTGTACTTATGGCTGGGGATCTGTACACGATTCGGTACTTTTATAGTTAACAACAGAATACAGTCGGTACTACCGGGTACCAATTTACTGTATTTTCTGGACTATAGAGCACCCACAACATTTAAGGGAAAAATGATATTGTTCCATATATTAGCCACACCGGACTATAAGCCGCATATACAGTATTTACGTACGTTGAAAAATTAGTTTTTTACACAAAAGATTCTGTAAATGTTTACTTTACCTTAATTGTTTCAAAACGATGCCTGTAAACTGCTGCTCAAATATAAAACAGAAGTCATCATCATGAACCGACTTGCTGCGGGGGCTAACTCTCCAGTCAGCTAAACAGACTAAATCAGTGTTTTTCAACCTTTTTTGAGCCAAGGCACATTTTTAGCGTTGAAAAAATCCAGAGGCACACCACCAGCAGAAATCATTAAAAAACAAAACTCAGTTGACGGTAAAAAGTCGTTGTTGCAATTGTTGGATAGGACTTTAAAGCATAACCAAGCATGCATCAATATAGCTCTGGTCTCAAAGTAGGTGTACTGTCACATCACACCCTGACTTATTTGGACTTTTTTGCTGTTTTCCTTTGTGTAGTGTTTTAGTTCTTGTCTTGCGCTCCTATTTTTGTGGCTTTTTCTCTTTTTTGGGGGGTATTTTCCTGTAGCAGTTTCATGTCTTCCTTTGAGCGATATTTCCCGCATCTACTTTGTTTAAGCAATCAAGAATATTTCAGTTGTTTGTATCCGTCTTTGTGGGGACATTGTTGATTGTCATGTCATGTTCGGATGTACATTGTCTTTGCTCCACAGTAAGTCTTTGCTGTCGTCCAGCATTCTGTTTTTGTTTACTTTGTAGCCAGTTCAGTTTTAGTTTGGTTCTGCATTGCCTTCCCTAAGCTTCAATGACTTTTCTTAGGGGCACTCACCTTTTGTTTATTTTTGGTTTAAGCATTACACACTTTTTTACCTGCACGCTGCCTCCCGCTGTTCTCGACATCTACAGAGCAATTAGCTACCGGCTGCCACCTACTGATATGGAAGAGTATTACACGGTTACTCTGCCGAGCTCTAGACAGCACCGACACTCAACAACACATAATTTGCAGACTACAATCACTAGGTTGCAAAAAATATTTTTATCCCAAATAGGTGAAATTACAAAATCTCCCACGGCACACCAGACTGTAGTGTGCCGCGGCACAGTGGTTGAAAAGACTGGACTGAATAACTCCACGGTGACGTTTTGGTGAATTTACTGCGGAATTTGTGAAACTGAAACAATACAAAAAGAATGCCCTTGTAAGTTAGTAATAACAATACAAGACGCTCATAACTGTGTTAACATATTAGCTATTGCTAACAATGCTAGCATCATTACATCATGATAGCACGTACAAATATGCATGAAAACACTCCTACGAAACTTACAAACGTTGCTTGGAGTGATGAATGAAGAATCCACATGAGTAGAAACACTATGCACGGATAGATGACTGAATGGCACTCCGGTTGAAAAAAAATAAAAGCACTACCGTTAAACGAAAGGACCCTGCAGCACCTGCAGTGACAAACTCGTCCAAAAGATGCCGCCATAGCACAAACAATAAAACACTTTCTCAATGTATTTGCTTGTTTGGCATTTTTTTTTAATGATGGCCGTCAGTGAAGAAACATTCATAAATTAGCCGCACGGTCTTATAGGCCACAAGGTTCAAAGCATAGGGAAAAAAGTAGCGGTTTATAGTCCGTAACTTGCGGTATGTAAAATGTAACGGTGCCATCACATCTCAATGCAGACTCTGCACTCGGCCAGGAAACAAGCCGTCAAGTTTACTCAGCTACACTGCCTTCAGGTAATGTTACAGTTTTCAATGCCAACAAAGCAAGAAGGCGCTCAAAAGTACAGTAGGGCTCCATTTTTCAAAAGGCACTAGCTTGATGCTAATTGGACTTGGACTTGCAAAAGACATGATGAGCATTAGCGATTTTACCAAATTTGGTAATCAAAACTACAACTAAGATGTACTTTACAATCATGTGTGTAAATAGGTACCATACTTACAGTTGAATCACTTTGTAGGGCCCAACAAAAGAAAAGATTTGGACATTCTCCTTAATGGTAAAAACTACTTCCCGGTTATGGCAACACACTGTAGTTGTTACCTATGGCGGAGGAAGGAGACGACACCACGGCAGAAATCAGTTCAATTGGTTTACTGAACTTGATGAATAGGTGAGATGTGTATGCTACTGTAAGTGTCTGGTGCAAGACGATGTGTAGAATCTGTTACCAGAGTTTGTTGTATGTGCGTGTTGGATGAATCCTTCGTCAGACCAAAGGGGTTAGGCGAGAAGGCAGTCCGTGGGCAGGCAAGCGGTCGGGGGCTGGAGAGAAGCAACGAGGTCCGTGTCCAAGCGGGGGTCGAGGATCGAGGGATGCAGTCCGGAATCCAGTGGGAAGTCGAGGCCCACAACTTGATCACGGGAGACAGGGGAAGCACTGCGGGAAACACAAAGAACATAAGACACGGGAACAGGGAAGGCACAGAGAGAGATCAAGTATGCGGGAGGGAAGCCAGAGACGGGGTGCTTACTACGGGAGTGAACTACGTTCCGGCACTAGATCTTCGGGTCCGCTGGTCTTTATGCTGTCTGTCTTCATTAGCCCCAAGTGCGCGGATTGAGGATTGCCTGTAGCCTTGCAGGCGCGTGGCCGCGATGCATGCAGAGCAAGCAAGGGCGTGTTCCGGCACGTCTCTAGCGGAGGTGCCGGCAAAGCTTGCTGCAGATGACATGGGGGATTGCGCATGCGCCGTGACAGTAGTCTAGTCTATACACGACTGCCATCTAATGTCTTGGAATTGCACCTGCATGCAAAGTCTACTATATAGTACAGTACAGTACTTGCAAATGAGACACAAAAGTGTAAAAAAAACATAACTGTACAGCACAGCGCAGTGTTTAATGTTTAAATGTTAAGTAAAAAACCCAAAAAAACACTTATTTTCACACTTGTAAATACACACAAAAGTATTAAAAAATTGGTGCCATTGAACACAGGTATCGATTCAAATGGGAAAGGTACCCATGTGTACTTATTACACACCAAGTGGTTTCAACGTATATCTTAGTTTAGTTTTTGATTACCAAATTTGGAGGTTTTGAAATCGCCCTGTAAAATCGCTAATGCTATACTTTTGCATCTCTATGGCATATCCAATTAGCATCGAGCTAGCGCATTTTGAAAAGTGAAGCTTTACTTGTGAGCGCTTTCTATCCAGCGTGCATGCTTTGTTGTCATATACAATTGAAATATTGCCTAGTGACAGTCCGCTATGAATACACCTGTTTGCCCGCCAAGTGCTTGAGCCGGTGTTGAATCTGCAACCTGGACGTGCAACAAAACCGTTACATTTTACGTGAATTGATACCTGGTTGTTATGTTCGACGGGGAAGGAGACGACACAGCAACAAGAATAAGCTCAATAGTTTATTTAGAGCTTGATGATGTGGTGGAGTGTGTATGCTACTGTGTATGTTTGCAGGACTATGTGAAGCGTTACAATGAATATTTACCAGTGGTTGTTGTAAGTGCGTGTTGAGTGAGAAGGTGACCAGTTCAGTAGGGCGAGGCAGGTAGGGGAGTCCGTGAAACAAGCGGGGGTCCGTGGGGCTGAGAGGGGCGTCCAGAGGTCAAAGTCCAAAGTGGGGGTCGAGGATCGAGGGAGGCAAATCAGAATCCAGAGGGGTCCAGAGAAGTGAGGCGCACTGCTCACTTCCAAGGCGACGGAGGGAATACTGGGGAAAACAAGAGACAAATGAGCACAAGGGTCGAAGGTCACAAGGAGCGAGCAAACAAAGGTGAGGAGCCAGAGACGAAAGCTTACTGCAAGCAGAGACTACGTTCCAGCGTTGGTTCTCTGGACACGCTGGCCTTTATGAGGAGTGATGTCATCAGCAGCAGGTGTGTCGGTTGATGATTGCGCACAGCTGTGCTGGTGTGTGGCAGCAGAAGCAGAGTGTGTATGGGCGTGTCCTGCGGCACGTGCAGACGAAGGAGCAGCTGATTGTGCACGCCCCATGACACTGGTAGGAATTTGGTCTGTAAATGCCGAAAATACCGAATTTGGTACGCACCCCTAACTATTTCAACACTATTTTCTATTAGGAAAGTATGTGAAACGTATCGGCGGAGGAGCGATTGTGTGCGCTTGTATGCCCCTATCGCGTTTGTATGGTTGTTTTGATTATTAGCCCAACCCTTAGCTCACACATGCATGTTTGTGTCTTGCTTGTTTGCAACAACTTTGTAACTGTATTTTTCTCCGCAGGACCCAAACAGTTTCCCAAGTGTTACATGGATTGACCTGGGCAACAATGTGGACATCTTCTCCCTGCCACAGCCGTTCCTGGTCAGCCTGAGGAAGCGTTGCCCTAAACAGGGAAATCTTCCCACCATCCTGGAGTTTGGAGAGAGTCAGGCCAGTGATCCTCCCGAGAAGCTGAGAGGGATGGGGGAAGACGAGGAGACTGACGACACCAACATGACTGAGAGCATGGCTGACCTGCCGTCGGAGGTGGAAGAGGAGCTGGACGGCGAGCTGGAGATAGAGGAGATGATGGAGGAGCTGCGGGACTTTGACCGGGAGGTGCGAGGCAAGGAGGACGAAGACGAGAGCATGTGGACCGTAGAGGAGCAGAGGAAAGGGAGGAGCAGGACAGAGAAGGAAGACGTGCAGAAGAGTGAGAGGACGGACCAAAAGGCAGTGATGGCAGTCGATGAGGACGACACACAAAGCCGCTCCTCTCAGTTGTCTTACTCCAGCCAATCACAAAACTCCTCCGCTGCTGCTGAGCCAATGAGAGCACAGGAGGAGGGCTTTGATAATAGGACTGACAAAACACAGCACTTGACCTGAGTGCTGCTCATTTTGCCTCTCTGCTTGAATTATTTCTCCTCCTGTACTGAGGCAAGACTTCAACCAGTCGTATTCAGCCAGCCGAACCAAGGCGACTAACTATTGGTGAATCAAAGGATGGCCGTGCTGGTGCATAAAGAAACAACATAATGATGCTCTTTGGTTTGGTAAGAAGCCTCTAATAATGGCTGCGCAGTGGAACCCGCTTAAGTCGTTCACCTTTATGTCGACAAACCCGTCCATGTGGAACGGCTCTGAAGGAGAAAGTGCCAGCTAAAACTGACGTCACTGCTGTCCAGTGACACGTCATTAAAACGAGCATGCTGGCTTCCTGTTAAGTGCAAAGTAAGTTTCAAAGTAAAAGGATGGCAATGTTAGCATGGATTGTAACAAAATGCAGCATTTAATTATATTTTGCTGAAGACTTTACGCATGTATAAAAGCTTTATAAATGAAATTTCAGCAGCAGCTCTGTTGGATAAGATTAAAAAATATTATATGAAAACAGAAGATTTAAAATAATGATGAAAACCATCTCAACATACTTCTATAGGTCAAAAAGCCTTTTTGTATCGCTCATTCGCATTATCCTTGCAATTATCCAAGCAGTGCCTCGTCTTGGTTTCAATTTTGGTTATGTCGACAGCCACTTATGTCAGCGTCAGTCAGTCCGAGAGGCATCGACATGAACGGGTTCCACTATAAGACCTTCTGGTGCCTGTAACATGTGCCAATAATGGTTAGGACTGTGGGTCTGTAAAAAACAGAATATGAGCATCAAATATAAACGCAAGCTCTTTAAAAATGCCTTAGCCATAGGAGGAATGTTTAAATTGCCTCCCGCGTTAATCAGATGCATTGGAAGAGGCAGAAAGTAATGTCAATAGATTAATGAGCACTAGCTAATTAGTACATGTAATGAAAGGGTTGCACTAAAGTGAGTCTCAATAGGAAATGAAGCATAATGGATAAAAAAAATTAAAGTAAATGATACATTTTCAAGGATATAAATCTTAACAAAATAAATGTGCAGGATAGACTATGAAATTCTAAACTAGTTGAATTTGCATAATTCGGGCCTGATCTACTAAAGGTTTGCATGTATTATTTATATATACACAAAATAGCGAGCGCAATCAATATTGTGTTTTTGTCTTCATGTATATGCAGAATATATGCAGATTATTATAACATGCTAAATACTAGGAATTATCAAACCTAAAAGTGTTTTATTTATTTATATTTAACATGTTTGGAAGGTATGTGCAAACTGGCACAGTTGTGCACAAATGGCTGCCATCATTGTAGTGACAAAGGAGGCGATTTGTGGCAGACGATCCTACGTGAGAGTGTCAGCCTATTAGGACTGAAATAGAACAATAACAATATCGTATAGCCAACAATTCCAATTTGAGCTACTGGATGACTTATGGAAAAACAACCCAGTGTTTTCTTGCGTCTGCACAATCTCATTTAATGCCGGTGTTCTTGCGAGACATGCTCCCTATTGGAAATAATGCCCTCACTGCGTCTGCGCATGCATACGAATCAAAGAAATGTAGAAAAAATGAAAGACTCTTTTTTTATGTTAGTACAATTACATTAAATAAAACAACATTTTTTGTATTTTGTCAATTAATGTGCTGTAAATGTTTCACACTACAAACAATCAAATGTATGATTTATAGGTTGTTTTTTTTCTGGGAAACCGAAAGCTCTCCCAGCATGCCTTGTGGCACTTGATGTTCGACATCTTCACATGAATCCATAACCTAATAAATTGTACATTCAATTGTTTAACTGTTTGTAGTGTAAAACATGTATATTAAATGACAACATACAAAAATATAGCATTATTTAAATAGGGCATTCTGTATGGAAGTATTATTGTAGAAAAACAATTTGCAAGTGTGTATCTCAATCTCTGTGTGTGTCATCATTAGAGGTGTCAATCTTTGGGCCCCTTACGATTTGATCCGATTACTGGGGTGAAGATTCGATTCACAATCGATTCTCGAAATGTATTATTTGGTAAGATAACTATAATAAAATATTTTGTAAAACAGGTTACAGATTAGAAAAGCTTCTTTTGGTTGCATGGAGATGGCCTAAAACGTATTTTTTAAATAAATTATTGTAAAATATATTGATTTTGAAAATTATTAATCAATTTAGAACCAGCATGAATAAGACTCACGATTAAGATGTGAATTTATTTATCCGTGTTCTAATACGTCTGTGTTTAGATTTGCGTCTGTGTTGTGATTTGTGTGTGTGTGTAAAAAAATATCCGTTTGTACAGATTGCTGCACGCACACACAAGGGTAGCAAGTCACATGCAAAAGTCATGTGTAAAAAGACAGCTACTTACGGGTTTCTGTTTCATACAGAATTGAACAAAGACACATTTTGAATTTTTTTTTTTTTTTCACGCACACAAATCCAAACACACAAATCGCAACACAGACGCACAGAGTTTTTTTTACACACATACTGTAAATCGAAACACAGACACACAAATTAGAGCACGGACACGCAAATCTGATTATACACACAATATTGCTACAATAATATTTCCATAGATCATGCTATTTAGCATTTGTTATTTTGGATCTTAGTAGATCAGGCCCTCCCTGTTTAACATGGGACGCTATCCCACTCACACAGTGTTGATGCGTACAATTGCCTTAATATTCTGGCCTATGTCGTTTGCAGAAGCATTTATTATACAACGTCATTTTCCATAGTTTGGTTAATATATTTGGGTAGGATAAATACAGTTTAATTTGATTTAGTGGCACAAATATTTCATGCCCTACCAACCAGAAATGTTGACCCTCACAAACACATTAGCCCTGTTCCCTCAGCAAGAAGCTTGTTGAGAAAGAAACCCTAAATTACAAATGAGGAGCTGGTTAATGATGTCAAGGGAGTTGGGAGCACACTCAACAGGAAAAGCATTAGTAACACTTTGCTGTAATGGATTGAGAGATCCTGCTAATGCCCGCAAGGTCCCCATGCTCATGGAGACACAAGTACAGGTCCATGTGAAGTATGCCAATGAAGACCTGAATGATTTGGACAAAGCTTTGGAGAGCCAAAATTGGCATTTTTGAAAAAATACTGAATATGACCCTAAGTACACCATCCTGGCTCTTAACCATGGAGGTGTGAAACATTCTGCTTCTGGACTGACAAACAGAGTCTTCGATGGTAACTTCCTCGCCTAAGTCAGAACAACTTAAGCTGCGTTGTGCAGGGTCTCCAAGCATGACGATGACCCAAAATTAGGTCTTTTAAAGTTGCGACGCGCCAGAGCACCGGAGGGGACGCGCAGCATTGGCGGGTAGAATATGACAGAAACCTGTCGTTATGCCTGAAGCCCACCACATGGCGAAAAAGACAAGTAGATGACTTTGGGGCACAATGTTACACTTTGAAAACCCTTGATCTGAAACATATGGCCAAATAAACAAAGGACTGTTTCAAGAAGAAGCATTTTAAGATCTGACAGTGGCCAAGACAGTTTCCGGATGTTGCTTAAACCTGAAGCAAAAGCCTTTAATTCTTAAGTATTTTCAGAGAATCTGTAAAATAGGGGTGGACCCAAATCCCTCCTGAGATGTGTGCAACCCTGGTGACCAAGAAGCCACAGTGCTTGCCAACAAGGGTTCCTCCACCAAATATTGCTTTCGGATCAAAAACCTATGTCCTTCAATCAAATCCAAAATAATATATATCCCCTTTAACCCCTTTCCTCTTGTTTGGAAGTCAACCAATGCCTTTAAAGAACCCTTTTCTGTGCATTCTAGACAGTAAAAATATGCTAGCACAAAGCAGCTAACAATGGAGGTAATGGGGAATCAACTATTCTGCCTATAGAGCACTCTAAAATACTTCCAACATCATTGTATATATATATGCTGTAACAATAAAGTAGCTGACACAATCATGATAGCAAGTGATATTTACAGTACTGGGGTCTTCTTCAAGGGTCACCTGACCACTGTTCAGATTCAGGTAACGATTCCATCTAATATACCAAAAATATTGTCTGATTACAAGAACATTTGAAAGAGTATATGACTAAGAAGACATAATGAACCTCTATTTTAACAACTTCTTTCCTTGGTATAGTTACTAACGCTACTTCCGTCAACAAACTCTGAAACAGTGTACAAAAACATCCCAAACATCCATGTACATGCCGTGACCTGCATCTTGACCAAGCTAGAGCCACATTGTTGTTGTATTGCCATTGTATTGTTGTATAGATTGTGATTGAGATAAGACCGAGGCACTACTTTTCTGGCGTAGCGCTTCAGGCTACTATCGACAGCCAAGAGGTAATATCAGCTACTGGATTTGCAGCTGCTGAATCGACTTCAGTTTGGAAAAGTTTGAAACTTGGAAATTCCACACGCGACAGGCAAAAAATCCAGACTAACTGAGCAGTGGATACTGGCTCTAAACTTACACCCGCTAGAATCGTTAAAGGCCTACTGAAATTAAATTTTCTTATCTAAACAGGGATAGCAGGTCCATTCTATGTGTCATACTTGATCATTTTGCGATATTGCCATATTTTTGCTGAAAGGATTTAGTAGAGAACATCGACGATAAAGTTCGCAACTTTTGGTCGCTGATAAAAAAAAAAGCCTTGCCTGTACCGGAAGTAGCGTGACGTCACATGTTGAAGAGCTCCTCACATCTGCACATTGTTTACATCAGCAGCGAGAGCGATTCGGACCGAGAAAGCGACGATTACCCCATTAATTTGAGCGAGGATGAAAGCTTCGTGGATGAGGAAAGTGAGAGTGAAGGATTAGAGTGCAGTGCAGGACGCCAGGGTGTATCTTTTTTCGCTCTGACCGTAACTTAGGTACAAGGGCTTATTGGATTCCACACTTTCTCCTTTTTCTATTGTGGATCACGGATTTGTATTTTAAACCACCTCGGATACTATATCCTCTTGAAAATGAGAGTCGAGAACGCGAAATGGACATTCACAGTGACTTTTATCTCCACGACAATACATCGGTGAAGCACTTTAGCTTCGGAGCTAACGTGATAGCATAGTACTTAACTGCGGATAGAAACAGAAGAAACATGCCCCTGACTGGAAGGATAGACAGAAGATCAACAATACTACTATTACTTCTACTATCAGGAGACACCGAACCAAACCCTGGACCTGTAACCACACGGTTAATGCTGTCCCACCTGGCGAAGCCTAGCAATGCTGTTGCTAACGACGCCATTGAAGCTAACTTAGCTACGGGACCTCGACAGAGCTATGCTAAAAACATTAGCTCTCCACCTACGCCAGCCCTCATCTGCTCATCACGACCCGTGCTCACCTGCGTTCCAGCGATCGACGGCGCGACGAAGGACTTTACCTGATCATCGGTGCGGTCGGCGGCTAGCGTCGGATAGCGCGTCTGCTATCCAACTCAAAGTCCTCCTGGTTGTGTTGCTGTAGCCAGCCGCTAATACACCGATCCCACCTGCAGCTTTCTTCTTTGCTGTCTCCATTGTTCATTAAACAAATTGGAAAAGATTCACCAACACAGATGTCCAGATTACTGTGGAATTTTTCTATGAAAACAGACGCTGTTTGTATTGGGATACAATGGTGTCCCAATACTTCCGTTCAATCCGTGACGTCACGCGCAAACGTCATCATACCGAGACGTTTTCAGCCGGATATTTCCCGGGAAATTTAAAATTGCACTTTATAAGTTAACCCGCCCGTATTGGCATGTGTTGCAATGTTAAGATATCACCATTGATATATAAACTATCAGACTGCGTGGTCGGTAGTAGTGGATTTCAGTAGACCTTTTAGAAAAGGCAGCAAGATGCTTGCTATTTTTTTTTGCTCCCAGCATTCACATTTTATCTGAGAAGTGAGGATTATGCTGAATTTCCCAGTACGGTGCTGAGAGATACAACCATTTCATCAGTTGGCATCCCAGTGAGAGCGGACATTATAAGTAGCTGATTTGTGATGCTGTTATTTTCTTGATGAAACGGTTAGACCTTGGCAATAGTACTTCATGATGAGTTAGTGTTCCCCTGCAGATGGATCTGCTCAGCACCACGCTTCCTACGTATATTCAATCTTAAA
This sequence comes from Entelurus aequoreus, assembly GCF_033978785.1. NCBI lineage: Eukaryota > Metazoa > Chordata > Actinopteri > Syngnathiformes > Syngnathidae > Entelurus > Entelurus aequoreus. Next base: position 45,433,590 of record NC_084743.1, read on the forward strand.
GAGATAATGGATCATCACTTGTCCCCAAGTAGTCATTGTTGTTTCTCGAAGTCTGCCATGATTAGTGACAGCAAACACGGAACGCACTCTCTAGGCCAAGGGTGTCAAACGTACGGCCCACAAACAGATTTTATCCGGCCCGCAGGATGAGTTTGCTAGTTTGAGTATAAAAATTAGCCGAAATTTTTGAATAAAAGAAACTGCCGTTCTACATGTGTCCACTAGATGTCGCAATAGCAATTCTTTGGATCTTCGTAGATTATGCTGCATATGTAAAAAAAATTAAAATAAACCACATACTATCCTGTAATTTGATTTTGATATATTTGTTTTATCTTGATAGATTGAAAATTAACACCAACGAGTTGACTGATGCACATTATCACATAATTTATTCAGAAAGTATAAATAATGACAAATAAAGACAGAATACTATTAACCGCAACTTGTAAGTGTAAAAAAAAAACAACCCAACAACATTATGATTTGTACATTTTCAGAATGTGCTTGTTCTATTTTTAACCAAAGAAAACAATCTGAAGTTGTCTTTATTTTTAAGTTATCGTGCCGTGATTTTACCAATCCGGCCCACTTGGGAGTAGATTTTTCTCCATGTGGCCCCTGATCTACAAACTCCGTTTCCATATGAGTTGGGAAATTGTGTTAAATGTAAATATAAACGGAATACAATGATTTGCAAATCATTTTCAACCCATATTCAGTTGAATATGCTACAAAGACAACATATTTGATGTTCAAACTGATAAACATTTTTTTTTTGCAAATAATCATTAACTTTAGAATTTGATGCCAGCAACATGTGACAAAGAAGTTGGGAAAGGTGGCAATAAATACTGATAAAGTTGAGGAATGCTCATCAAACACTTATTTGGAACATCCCACAGGTGAACAGGCAAATTGGGAACAGGTGGGTGCCATGATTGGGTATAAAAGTAGATTCCATGAAATGCTCAGTCATTCACAAACAAGGATGGGGCGAGGGTCACGACTTTGTCAACAAATGCGTGAGCAAATTGTTGAACAGTTTAAGAAAAACCTTTCTCAACCAGCTATTGCAAGGAATTTAGGGATTTCACCATCTACGGTCCGTAATATCATCAAAGGGTTCAGAGAATCTGGAGAAATCACTGCACGTAAGCAGCTAAGCCCGTGACCTTCGATCCCTCCGGCGGTACTGCATCAACAAGCGACATCAGTGTGTAAAGGATATCACCACATGGGCTCAGGAACACTTCAGAAACCCACTGTCAGTAACTACAGTTGGTCGCTATATCTGTAAGTGCAAGTTAAAACTCTCCTATGCAAGGCGAAAACCGTTTATCAACAACACCCAGAAACGCCGTCGGCTTCACTGGGCCTGAGCTCATCTAGGATGGACTGATACAAAGTGGAAAAGTGTTCTGTGGTCTGACGAGTCCACATTTCAAATTGTTTTTGGAAACTGTGGACGTGGTGTCCTCCGGACCAAAGAGGAAAAGAACCATCCGGATTGTTATAGGCGCAAAGTTGAAAAGCCAGCATCTGTGATGATATGGGGGTGTATTAGTGCCCAAGACATGGGTAACTTACACATCTGTGAAGGCGCCATTAATGCTGAAAGGTACATACAGATTTTGGAGCAACATATGTTGCCATCCAAGCAACGTTACCATGGACACCGCTGCTTATTTCAGCAAGACAATGCCAAGCCACGTGTTACATCAACATGGCTTCATAGTAAAAGAGTGCGGGTACTAGACTGGCCCGCCTGTAGTCCAGACCTGTCTCCCATTGAAAATGTGTGGCGCGTTATGAAGCCTAAAATACCACAACGGAGACCCCCGGACTGTTGAACAACTTAAGCTGTACATCAAGCAAGAATGGGAAAGAATTCCACCTGAGAAGCTTAAAAAATGTGTCTCCTCAGTTCCCAAACGTTTACTGAGTGTTGTTAAAAGGAAAGGCCATGTAACACAGTGGTGAACATGCCCTTTCCCAACTACTTTGGCACGTGTTGCAGCCATGAAATTCTAAGTTAATTATTATTTGCAAAAAAATAAAAAAGTTTATGAGTTTGAACATCAAATATCTTGTCTTTGTAGTGCATTCAATTGATTATGGGTTGAAAAGGATTTGCAAATCATTGTATTCCGTTTATATTTACATCTAACACAATTTTCCAACTCATATGGAAACGGGGTTTGTAAAATGAGTTTGACATCCCTGCTCTTGGCTGTTTTTGTTGACGGAAGTAAAGTAAGGTTAAGTTAAAGTACCACTGATAGTCACACACACACTAGGTGTGGTGAAATGTGTCCTCTGCATTTGACGCATCCCCTTTTTCACCCACTGGGAGGTGAGGGGAGCAGTGGGCAGCAGCGGTGCCGCGCCCAGGAATCATTTTTGGTGATTAAACCCCCAATTCCAACCCTTGATGCTGAGTGCCAAGCAGGGAGGTAATGGGTCACATTTTTATAGTCTTTGGTATGACTCGGCCGGGGTTTGAACCCACAACGCTTAAATAGACCAAAGTACTGTAAATATTACATGTACTCATGAATGGGCCTGCTACCCCATGGTTACAGCATGTATGTAAAATGTTGTTGGATGTTTTGTAAAGTGCTTCATTGGCGGGTATAGGTCAATTCTCATTACCTGCAATGTTTGCGGCCTTGTGCTAGCAGTTTTAGACTGTCTTGAATGCACAGAAAAGGGAAAGACGTGTGTTTTTGTCACACATCGGGATTGTGAATAATGGGCAAAATCTTAATTTATTTTAAAAAGTGCAGTTTTCCTTTAAGAAACAAACATTTGCGGGCTATTCTGTAGCTTAGTCTGTATCGTCCGTTTTCTCGTCAGCCTTAGACTGCTACAGCATGAGTAAAAAGTTACCATAACTAAAAAAAAAAATTGGATACATGATTAAGTCATCTTTTTGCAAATGACTCCAATAAGCTCTTGACTTGTTAATGCTGATTGTGATGTTACTCGATACCAATTTAATGCAAGTATAAGCTGCTAATGTATAAGTTTTATTTTTTTATAAATAATGTGAATGAGGTGGTCAGTTCTCTATGTAAGTTAAACTCAAATAATGAAACCACAGGCTTCATTTGAGTCTGTTTGTGTTCGACAATGATTGTATTATTCTGTGTGAGTTATAGTTCCAAAACTTTTTAACTCAGAGTGGGGGGCACTGCAAATGTTTATATCGATCTGATATCAAGTAACTAGAGATGCACGATAAATATCGGACCGATATGAGGAATTACGACACCATGCCGATAGATACACGAACATTAAAAAATAGCTTAGATTTTTTTTAAACGTTCCAATGAGGCGATACTACCTGTACTTTGCTATCTATTTCGGCTTGGAAAAAAATATATGTGCATCCTAACAAGTAACCACTAATTAGTACCTCAACATTTTTGAATGCTTTTTGCTATTTTTAATTTCATTTGTTGAGGTATGTCTCAACAAACTCATTTGTGAACAATTTAACAATATACGAATACAACAAAATAGGGCAATGTAACAATACAATACCAACAAAAACAACACAATTATTGTTTGAGAAATAAATTCAGATTTCCAAATTAAGTAAACAACAGCAACAACAACTTTGGACTTTTATTCAAATCCTTTGGCTTTTTGTCCCCAAAGCCTTACTATGTCCAAGAACATACCCGCTGACTTTGTAAAAAAAAATGCAAACATATACCAGAAATACAACAATGTAACAATATGATACACAGATAGTTGTGAAAATAAACATAGAAGAGAACTAAAAAATATTGATTTCATGATGCCAGTATCGATTCGGTTGTGATACTACCATCGCTATCAATACATCGACATTTGGATCAATCCTCCCAACCCAACTGTTAAATAGACAATCTACTGGTTTTAGCAGAAACTGTGCACTCTTGAGGTTGTTACATTAGGATGATAAACCGTACTCAAATTGTGGTTATCTCTGATTGATGGCATGGTTTAGGCAATAAACCTTTATCAATGAATTAAAATGCCAAACTGTGTTGTTCCAAATCAAGAATGAAAGATGAAGATGGATGTTATGACATGAAAAAGTGCATTACTGTAAGAGGTTGCCAAATATGACTGATAGGTTGCAGAAGGCAACTTTCCCAGTCAACAAAGGTATTTGTTATTTTTACTAATCTATAGTATTTGTATTTAATGTCTTAGAAGATACCCCTTTCTAATTAAAGCTCTTTACAATGCATTATTCGGTGTCCATATTATCAGGAATATTACGTATACTGTATGTAGCTGAGACGCACCAAAGGTCAGAGTATTGATGTTGCTCTTGTCGTGTCGTGTCGTGTCATGTGTGTGTGTGTGAATGTGTGTGTGTGTGTTTTATGCAGATCAACACTTTGTACAAATTGCTATCATATACATTTCTAGGTATATATTGGCAAATACATGCCAACTGAAATGCATTTTAAATGTACTTTTACACTGTACTAAATGGAAAGACTTTATTCCCTTTAAACAACATCCAACATAGTCTATGCGAGCATTTTCCGTCAAGTTGTTCACCACCCCAGCCAGGAACCCCAGGAAGAAGAACATCGTCTTCTGTTGCAGCTAACGGTTAATGGGGATCCAGATTAAATAAATATAATCAGGTATTAAATGACAGTGAACCCTTTATTTATTCCTTACAACTTCAGGGTAGGACTTTGCAATTTAATGCACTTTAGTGTTTACTTCTATCACTTACCTTAAAAACAAAAAAAAACCTCTTCAGGTGTGTGACTACAGTTATTTATCATATTTTGGCATACTGTATTAACCAGGGCTGTCAAAAAGAACACATTAACTCATGTGATTAATCACACAAATTGATTGCATTAAGCATGTATGAACACAGATTATTTACGAAATTTACAGTAACTACCTAAAAAGGCAGCGTGGGTCGTCATGCGGTCATTGATGTGGTCAATGCCTACACTTGTGCAATTTCGCTTCAAAATACACCCAGACGGGACTTTAGATGAAGCTGTTACCAAATTTTGAGCAAATACATTTTAAAAAATGACATTCTAACAATAAAATTGCATTTATATCAAAATATAGTTGGTTTTTTAGATTAATTTAGCTTATGCAAGCAAGTTTACTGTGAATAACCACAATTCATCCAAATTCAAAAGTGTGATTAATCTGATTAAAAATTCCCTACATTTATGAAGGGAAATGTTGGATTTTTTTTGCTATTAAAGTCTCAAACGTGTAATGAACAGGAATGTAACGGTTGCCAGTATTAACGATGAACTGCAGTAAAATTCCCGAAGGTTAGTAGTCTTCGCCTACGATTGTGATAACAGGTGATGTGAAATTGTCACATCACCATCCCTAGTAATGAACCCTCCTTAAAACATAGAATGTAAACATTATATAATTAAAAAACGTATATATAAATGTCTTTAAATATATTTTAAACAACTATTATTTACCTTTAAAATCAACTATGTACACAACAAATAATGTGTATCATTCTCAATATTTTTTCTGTCTATCTCACAAAATTGGGAACTTGATGGCAGTTTTGGCTTACCTCCCACTGCCCCTCTGCATCCAAACTGCCTGTAACGCTTTGATTGATTAGTGATCAATAGGAAGGGCGTGTCAGGTTTCATTGCCTGCTTTACTTTCGCTTTATAAAACCCCTGCTTTAAAAAAACAAAAAAAAACGTAGTGTCATGTAGCAGTTGCATGACAACACAATATGTTGTGAACCCGTGTATTGCATCAGTGTCATTGCAGATCCATTTGCTGGGTTAAACACAAAACATGAGAGATGGCGCCGATTCAAATCAATTTCACCCAATATTGCACAAGCTTAGTCTTGATGCAAGCATGGAGACTCTGTTCTCAGGTTAATTTAGCCAGTTATGCGACTGTCAATCAAAGACAGACCTGGTCAGCATGTCAGTGAGAAATTGACAAGTGTAATTCTTCATGTGTACTTATTATTATTGTTATCGATCCGCAGGAGAGATTATGTTTAGCACTCCGAGACATTAGAGCAACAGTTCTGGGGTTCAGTTCTTGCTCAAGGGCACCACAGCAATGCTTGGGACGCGAACTGGCCACTCTGTAGCAACCAGTCCCCTATCCTCTGTAGCAGGTGCGAGTAACATGCCGTCACCCTAAGTGTTGTCAAGATCACTGTTTCCATGTTAACCAATTCTTATTTCTATGTTTTTCTACCACTATGACTGTCTGTTCAGGCTGGATTTCAAAATTGAGCCACATTTCTAACATTGTAATAGTTTGGTGACCCCCCGCCCTCAAGCAGTTTCCCACACCATATACTCTTTGCTTCACAAACATGTACAGAAACTATAACTTTGTGTTTGTCAGCGCAGCCAATATGACTGGATGAGTTTGTTTGTTTACAGAATATAAACAACTATCTGTTATATATGCTTTTGCTATGCCATTCTCCCCCTTAATTCACTTTAGATATCAATGACAAGTGATACTATGTAATACTATTGATTCAATTCCAATAAATCATGTGACAGAAAATCAAACTGCTACTTTTGTGTTCAATTCACATATTGATATTCATTTTGGGCATTTTTACAAATAGAAATATCCTCATCTCTTGTTAATAATACATGTAAATGTGAACATATGGACCGCACTCCTTTATACGAGTTTATTAAGAAATACTTAAAATAATAATAAATGTATGCAGATTATTAAACCATGATAAAACAATATTACAACACAATTACATCAGTAGTAAGTGTAGTCAAAAGGAGTTTTATGCAGGTGTATATGTTTTTGGACCACATATAATATACTTTATACAGGTGCATCTCAATACATTAGGGTCAGCAACCAGCGGCTCTTTAGCTCCGACCTAGTGGCTCCCTGGAGTTTTTTTGTTTTTTTAAATCATACAAATGTTTCTTTTAATATAGTTTCTTTAGAAGGACAAACATGACACAAACCTTCCTAACTGTTAGAATATTTATATTAAACATGCTTTACTGGTGAGAGTATTTGGCAAGCGCCGTTTAGTCCTAATTTCAGCTTTTTTTTTAACTCGCCGTAGTTTGATTACAAGTCCAACTTTCTACGACACTGCCACGGAAAAACGTGTTTTATGCCACTCCTTCTTTGTCTCATTTTGTCCACCAAACTTTGTGCTGTGCATGAATGCACAAAGGTGAGCTTTGTTGAAATTATTGACTTGTGTGGAGTGCTAATCAGACATATTTGGTCACTGCATGATTGCAAGCTAATCGATGCTAACGTGCTATCTAGACTAGCTGTATGTACACATTGCATCTTTATGCCACGTTTGTAGGTATATTTGAGCTCATTTAATTTCCTTTACTTATGTCCTCTGTGTATTTCATTTATATTTGCACGTCTCATGACACAATATCTGTATGTAACATTGGCTGCATTTTTTATAGTTGTTTGTGTTCCATGTTGTTCCAGACCACAGCAAACGTTACCCAACTTGCAAAGCCTGTCGTTTCCTTTATTTTGGACACACACATTTATACCTTTGGCCATTCTATGCCAGGAGTTATCTCACCCTCTGAGAAGCCTGTATTTTTCTAATGTTTTCGAATATTGTAAAAATGTGTAGTTTACTGTCAACATTTCTGTCAACAAAGATTTGTGTCAGCCTGTGACACGCATAGTCATTTTGATAGTAGGCTAATATACTGTAGACCAAAGATGTCCAAACATTTTCCAGCGAGGGCCACATAGAGAAACATTTAAGGATGCGAGGGCCACTTTTATACATTTTGTATATGAAAAATACTCAAACCAAAACAATGTAGGTGGACATATGCTAACATTTGAAAAAAACTTCTACATCTTAGCTTTGTGTTATAGATAACAAAGCAATAAAATAATTCCTGATTATTTTAATAATAATTGTATTTGTTTTTATGTTAACTGTTCACGAAAGTGAGCTTGTATTTACTAATATTGCTATTATACTGTCAACTGAAATGCTTTTGAGAGCTTTAGTACACTCAGAAACATATCATGTCTCACAAGAAATTTGTACACTATTTCATCATGACCGGACACACGGAAATCCTCAAAGGCCTTATACAGTAAAACGGTCAGGTTGTCGGCCATTTTTGTTTTCAGGTCCCATTTTTGGGAGATTTGGTCCCGTTTAATTTTTCATCATTTTTTGTTCTAATTTGGGACCTGTTTAGTTTGTCTATAGAATGTATCGCGGGTCAATAAAAACCGAGCTCTGGGCCGCAAATGGCCCCCGGGCCGCACTTTGGACACCCCTGCTGTAGACACTTACGTCATGTGTTGCCTTCATTATAACCCCTAATGCAAGGCTTTTATTTGTTGGAGGCTCCACACAGATTTTTTAATTTTTTTAATTTTTGGTCCAATGTGGCTTTTTCAACATTTTGGGTTGCCGACCCCTGCATTAGAATATGGTGCAAAAATCATTTGATGAGCGCAATACCGACTAAGCGACTAATTAAGAGCTCAGGAAGTTTTGGCAGTTAATTTTACAGTTGTTTACTTGTGTTGTTTTATCAAAACTCTGTGCTTTTGTTATTGTGCTCATGTTTTCTTTTCATTGCGTGTAAGTGTCTCTGAGTACCTTTTGAAAACTCCGTATAAACAAGTAAAACATGTATTAATTGTTCAAAAAAGACAAGTGCAACCAGTAGTTTAAAATATTAAACTTTTAGATTTATGTTTACATGTCATGAGATACTGAATGTGCTTTTTTATTAGCTCTAAATGTTTCACTCGTTGTATTGTAAACCTTTAAAATCTAAGTAAAAAAACTTTTTAAAAATATATTTTTTTTTATTTACAGTACAACATCAGTAATGTTCTATTCTGTGCTGGACGGGCATCTAGGGGTATCATTGTTGAATTGCAGCTTGCTACTTTACTGTTTGTATTACCGATTATGCTACTGGTTCACTGTTTTAACACAAATACCCTGCCAAGGAAATGCCGACAAATTAAAAGCTTATAATATTCTTTTAAAACCTTTGATAATCATCACATGGGAAAACAACGTTGATATATTCCATTCGACATCGAAACCCTTTCAATAAATTAAATGTATGCAACATACACGTTTTATAATGTAGCTGCAAACGGAAGTTTTATGTTGTGTTTTCCGGTGTGGTTGACGCTAACTTGCCACTGATGCAGCAGACTGAACTGATTCTTCGTCACATCCGGTTACACTGTCTTTTTTTTGTTTTCCCGTATCCGCCATTTCAGTTTTTGAACTTAGTTGACGTCGGCCGTTGTAGCATATGTGGAATTTTGACCCTTAAACTTGTACTTCATCTATTGGTAGCGCCGAATTCTCTTATTTAACCTAACAGGAATCGTTTTATTTTTATTTTGAGGTTGTGTGTCAGTGAGTTTTGATGCCCAAACGACCATCTGCGGATGTCGTCTGTTTCCTAAACGTGCTCTCGGCGCTAAAGTTTTGTATGAGTTGAAGGCTCGGCGGGTGGATCACGGGAGGGAGCACAGGAAAGGCCCGGTGACGCCTCGGCTTCGGAGTGCTTATCATGGCCGGCAATTTTGACGCGGAGGACCGCGACAGCTGGTACTGGAATCGGCTGGGTCGACAGGAGGCTGTGTCTCTGTTGCAGGGGCAGCGACACGGCGTGTTCCTGGTGCGGAACTCCTTCACCAGCCCCGGCGACTACGTGCTCTCAGTGTCGGAGAACTCCAAGGTCTCGCATTATATCATCAATAGCATCAGCAATAACCGACAGTCCGGTCCAAGTAAGACAACGTTTTCATGTTTCTTCTGTTAATGCATGGAGAGAAGGCCCGCTTGCATGACTTGCACCAGTGGCGATGCACACAACATCCTTCCACTGTGGAGAATAGGACGTTAGGGGGCGGGGGCGGTGCGATCCAGGTGTCAACACCGAGGATAGTGTCAGTATTGTGTGCGTGTATACAGGTAAAAGCCAGTAAATTAGAATATTTTGAAAAACTTGATTTATTTCAGTAATTGCATTCAAAAGGTGTAACTTGTACATTATATTTATTCATTGCACACAGACTGATGCATTCAAATGTTTATTTCATTTAATTTTGATGATTTGAAGTGGCAACAAATGAAAATCCAAAATTCCGTGTGTCACAAAATTAGAATATTACTTAAGGCTAATACAAAAAAGGGATTTTTAGAAATGTTGGCCAACTGAAAAGTATGAAAATGAAAAATATGAGCATGTACAATACTCAATACTTGGTTGGAGCTCCTTTTGCCTCAATTACTGCGTTAATGCGGCGTGGCATGGAGTCCATGAGTTTCTGGCACTGCTCAGGTGTTATGAGAGCCAAGGTTGCTCTGATAGTGGCCTTCAACTCTTCTGCGTTTTTGGCTCTGGCATTCTGCATCTTCCTTTTCACAATACCCCACAGATTTTCTATGGGGCTAAGGTCAGGGGAGTTGGCGGGCCAATTTAGAACAGAAATACCATGGTCCGTAAACCAGGCACGGGTAGATTTTGCGCTGTGTGCAGGCGCCAAGTCCTGTTGGAACTTGAAATCTCCATCTCCATATAGAGCAGGTTAGCAGCAGGAAGCATGAAGTGCTCTAAAACTTGCTGGTAGACGGCTGCGTTGACCCTGGATCTCAGGAAAAAGAGTGGACCGACACCAGCAGATGACATGGCACCCCAAACCATCACTGATGGTGGAAACGAAAGCAAATTTTGCATTTCCTTTGGAAATCGAGGTCCCAGAGTCTGGAGGAAGACAGGAGAGGCACAGGATCCACGTTGCCTGAAGTCTAGTGTAAAGTTTCCACCATCAGTGATGGTTTGGGGTGCCATGTCATCTGCTGGTGTCGGTCCACTCTGTTTTCTGAGATCCAGGGTCAACGCAGCCGTCTACCAGCAAGTTTTAGAGCACTTCATGCTTCCTGCTGCTGACCTGCTCTATGGAGATGGAGATTTCAAGTTCCAACAGGACTTGGCGCCTGCACACAGCGCAAAATCTACCCGTGCCTGGTTTACGGACCATGGTATTTCTGTTCTAAATTGGCCCGCCAACTCCCCTGACCTTAGCCCCATAGAAAATCTGTGGGGTATTGTGAAAAGGAAGATGCAGAATGCCAGAGCCAAAAACGCAGAAGAGTTGAAGGCCACTATCAGAGCAACCTGGGCTCTCATAACACCTGAGCAGTGCCAGAAACTCATGGACTCCATGCCACGCCGCATTAACGCAGTAATTGAGGCAAAAGGAGCTCCAACCAAGTATTGAGTATTGTACATGCTCATATTTTTCATTTTCATACTTTTCAGTTGGCCAACATTTCTAAAAATCCCTTTTTTGTATTAGCCTTAAGTAATATTCTAATTTTGTGACACACGGAATTTTGGATTTTCATTTGTTGCCACTTCAAATCATCAAAATTAAATGAAATAAACATTTGAATGCATCAGTCTGTGTGCAATGAATAAATATAATGTACAAGTTACACCTTTTGTATGCAATTACTGAAATAAATCAAGTTTTTCAAAATATTCTAATTTACTGGCTTTTACCTGTATATATATTAGGGCTGGGCAACGATTAAAAATTGTAATCATAGTTAATCGCACTATTTCTCTGATTAATCACGATTAACTGCATTGTGTACGCAAAACCCAATAATGAATTCAAAAGTAGTGTGTAGTGCACCTTTATTGGAATATTCTCCCATATGATTAAAAGCGCCAAAACATTTGTTGTGCAAACACAATTTAAATCAGTACTTGTTAAACAGTAGCAGTTAAATAGCATATTTTATGAAAATCAACTCAAAAAATGTCAATACAAACATTCAAGTTTATTGCCACTGCCAGGGTATTTTAGTTATCCTGTTTGTTATGGAAAATAAATATAATCTACATTCAAATCCCTGAGCCACAATCATAACATCCGAACAGGCAATTTCTGAGGTAACAGCAGAAACATTTTCCTTTCCATAATGCCTCTCCTCTGTTTTCAATATAGACAGAACATGTGAATGCAGCACCCACCTTTCATCAATATAATTCACTGTAACTCCGAGGTAATTATGCTTACCGATTGATGCCCAGTAGTCCCCACTGAGAGCAACTACAGCTGCAGGTTGTAAAGTTGTCACTTTTACAGTCCTCTCCTTTTCATACAAGTCGTGTATTCTTGGTGCGTCTTGATGGCGGCTCATCCGTGCTGTCACTTGTTGCGATTCACACAATGTTTCTCAGGCCAGCGTCTTCCACAACACTAATGGGCCTACAGTCTGTAACTATCCACTTCGCTATGGCATTTGTTAGCTTCTCTTGCTCTCGTTTATCTATACTTCTCCCGCATGCTGCATTTAACGTAGTCTGCCGAAGCCTGGCTCCACTTTCTGCTTTGTTGAATGGTTTGCTCGCATCAACAGTGTGCTTCGCGTTAAGGTGATATTTTAGACTGGAAGTACTCCTGTGATAAGAAAATTCAGCTTGGCAGTGGCTACAAACCACTTTGCTTCTGTCAAACCCGCCACCTGGAAGTACTTTATAATGAAAATGACCCTGTAAAAGTTCTTTTGAGTTACCCTTCTTCTCCATGCTTGTTTTGTTTTCTTCCGCGTTCTCCTTCCTTTTCCGCAGGAAACAGCAATAAGCGTTAACAAAATAAAAGCATGTAAACAACACACGCAAATGCGCGATAAAAAAATTGTCGGCGTTAATAGATTGATGCGTTAACTCGAAATTAACGCATTAATTTGCCCACCCCTAATATATATATATATATATATATATATATATATATATATATATATATATATATATATATATATATATATATATATATATATATATATATATATATACACATACACACGTACACATATGTACACGGGCATATCCTCAGGTGTGTATATATATATATATATATATATATATATATATATATATAATTATACATGTATATACTCAGATACATATATATTATGTATATGTGTGTGTGTATATGTAAATAAATGTGTATATATGTATATATATATATATATATATATATATATATATATATATACACAAATTAATATACACATTTATGTGTGTATATATATATACGTATGTGTGTATGTGTATATATATATATTGTTTGTGTATATATATTTATGTGTGTGTATATTATATACACCTACCGGTATATACACACACCCCACCTTCTACCATCCTAGTCACGTCCGTTGTGTCCTTGGGCAAGACACTTCACCCTTGCTCCTGATGGGTGCTGGTAGCGCCTTGCATGGCAGCTCCCTCCATCAGTGTGTGAATGTGTGTGTGAATGGGTGAATGTGGAAATACTGTCAAAGCGCTTTGAGTACCTTGAAGGTAGAAAAGCGCTATACAAGTATAACCCATTTATCATTTATTTATATGTACATACACAATTAATATACACGTGTGTGTGTGTGTGTATATATATATATATATATATATATATATATATATATATATATATATATATATATATATACACACACACACACACATTTACACACATATATATATATACACATACATACAATGTTGGCGTTAACGTACTTTTTGTGTCTTTTTACGTATGGAACTCAGAAAGGACGCGCATTTCCGGAAGACGCAGATTTATTTTTTTACCGACCCTGCCGGGTCAAAACTGCGGTTTGCTTGTTTTTTTATCGATTATCACTTGTGTTTTGTTTTGTTTATATTTGCCGGTGTTGTGCCAAAATGTGATTGCCTGCCAGCAATTGATTTCCTTTGCGGGAGCGCGCACTGCTCGCTAAACCTGCATTGCTTGACTTCAAAAATCCACAGCGGATTACTACGTGTGAGACAAACACATTATCTTTGTGGTTATTGTAACGCTACGTGTTTGACATTATTTAGGCCTTTATCGTGTCCGGAAAATAACAGTTTGCCTTTTCTGTGGTATTAATGAGATTTAAAGGACTGTTGTTAGTCCAATGATGACGTGATAAGACCTCTTTCTTGTTTGGAAGATACATACAATTGTAACTGTTATTTCTTCGTGCACATAATAAATATTTATAAAGTGTTTGAATGTATTAATTTATGTAACATTTTCATTAAATGTAATATTGCCTGACAAAAAGTGATTCAACGTACACACATCACATATTTACACACGCATATTTTACTAGAATACTCTTATGAGCATTACATATATCAAAATCAAGTACCTACTGTATTGTTTACTTGTTGAAATACGCTTATTAGAGCTAAAATCTACCCACACGACCACCTAGCTGCTGCCAAAAATTGATTTAAAGTAATATTTTGATACTGACTCATCTTAACTGCATATTTTACTAGAATACTCTTGTGAGCATTACATATATCGAAATCAGGTGTCTACTGTACTGTTTACTTGTTGAAATACACTTCAAATCAAATTTTGGCAGCAAGAAAGTGGTCGTTTGGGTAGATGTTTGCTCTAAAAAGGGTATTTCAACAAGTAAACAGCACAGTAGGTACTTGATTTTGATATATGTAATGCCCATAAAGATATATAATATGCAGAGATGAGATGTCAGTGATCCTCGTCAGCCAGAGAACTTTGATTTTGGGGTGGCAGCGGTAAAGTTTAGATCCATGAAGGAAAGAAGAAAGTGAATGAATGTTTATAATTTATACATTTACATATGCATAAATAATTATTTTCTTTTGTATTATTTTTTTATGAATTAAGTAATGTTTATGACAATCTTTTTCCAAAACAATTTAGAATGTGAGATATAACAGGATAATGCTTACATTTATCATTTGTTTTCAAAACGGTTACAAAAAAGTGGCACCCCATTTTTATGACTTCAAGGGGTCCCTGGGACCCCATTTTGAAAATTTCTAGCGCCAACACTGTACATATAAATGTATGTGTATATATTAGGGCTGTCAAACAATTAAAATATTTAATCACGATTAATCACATTTTGTCCTTAGTTAACTCAAAATTAATCGTAGAAAGGTATAATTTTTCGTCAGTAATAAGTAGACTGAAGACATATAATTGTTTAAGTTTTTAATACTATGACTGCACAATTAATTTGCTTTAACGAAATGGTTTATTTTTAAACATTTTGTTTTTTGAAACAGCTCTTCATCAAAGTCACCACAATAGACAAACACTGCTTAAAGTAACACCGGACAAAAAATTTAACACACCCTGTAAACATTCACAGTGCAGGGTGGAAAAAGTATGTGAACCCTTGAATTTAATAACTGGTTGACCCTCCTTTGGCAGCAATAACCTCAACCAAACGTTTTCTGTAGTTGCAGATCAGACCTGCACAACAGTCAGGAGGAATTTTTGACCATTTCTCTTCACAAAACTGTTTCAGTGCAGCAATATTCTTGGGATGTCTGGTGTGAATCGCTCTCTTGAGGTCATGCCACAGCATCTCAATCGGGTTGAGGTCAGGAAAGGGTTATGTTGCTGTTTTACTTCTATGATTGGGAGCGTTGTCCTGTTGCATTACCTATCCTCTGTTGGCGGACAGTCCCAAACCATAATGCCACCTCCATCATATTTCACAGTTGGGATGAGGTTTTGATGCTGGTGTGCTGTGCCTTTCTTCCTCCACACATAGCGTTGTGTGTTCCTTCCAAACAATTCAATTTTGGTTCCATCTGTCCACAGAATATTTTGCCAGTAGTGGTGTGGAACATTCAGGTGCTCTTTTGCGAACTTCAAACGTGCAGCAATGTTTTTTTTGGACAGCAGTGGCTTCTTTCGTGGTGTCCTCCCATGAACTCCATTCTTGTCCAATGTTTTACGTATTGTAGATTCGTCAACAATAATGTCAGCATGTGCCAGTGATTTCTGTAAGTCGTTAGCTGACACTTTAGGATTCTTCTTCACCTCACTGAGCATTCTGCGCTGTGCTCTCACAGTCATCTTTACAGGTCGACCACGCCTCAGGAGAGTAGCAACAATGCTGAACTTTCTCCATTTGTAGACAGTTTCTTACTGTGGACACATGGACATCAAGGCTTTGAGGGCTACTTTTGTAACCCTTTCCAGCTTTATGCAAGTTAACAATTCTTGATCGTAGATCTTCTGTGAGCTGTTTTGTGCAAGACATGGTTCACATTAGGCAATGCTTCTTGAGAACAGCACACTTATCACAGGTGTGTGTTTTTTATAGGACAGGGCAGCTTTAACCAACACATGATCTCATCACATTGATTATACTCCATGTTGTCTGAGTCCTGGCTTCAATCAGCTCTTGGAGAAGTCATTAGCCTAGGGGTTCACATACTTTTCCCACCCTACACTGTTAATGTTTACATGTTGTGTTCAATAAAAAGATGAAAATCTAGAATTTTTTGTGCGGTATTAGCTTAATCAGACTGTGTTTGTCTATTGTTGTGGCTTCGATGAATATCAAAACACATTTTATGACCAATTTATGCAGAAATCCAAGTAATCCCAAAGGGTTCACATACTTTTTCTTGCAACTGTGTATATATATATATATATATATATATATATATATATATATATATATATATATATATATATATATATATATATATATATATATATATATATATATATATATATATATATATTTTTGTCAGGGTTTCTTCTAAACTGCCAAGATATCTGTGGTGGGGGGGCATGGTCACTATGACATAATCAAGTAATTTGCATAATTTGCTAGGATGATATGATTTTCTTTAAAAGGCTCAAAAATGTCTACATACATCTAAAACAAATCTTTTATTTTTTAGACTTAACATTTTTTTTTCGTTTTGCCATATTTTCAATTGTTGCTCTTTTTTGTACAATGTACTTTAAGATTTTTTTCAAGTATTTACAGACTTCGAATGATTTTTTTTAAAATTAAAAAACAACTAGCAACAAATCTAGCATCTTCTTCTGGTGTTATTATAGAATGTAGTCATGTTTAGAGACTGTACTTCTGTTTAGAGACTGTACTATTGCAACAACACGTCATTAGTGGGGTAAAACTAATTGGTCTTACGACGGTCTCAACCCAGCTCACGTTCCCTATTAGCTGCTCCGCGGGCATGACGTCAGACTTGCTTCGCGTGGCTCCAGTTGAACTTTCTCTTAACACTGTCCTCTTAGTATTAAACAAATATATTTTGTAGATCGCTGTCCATGGGCATATCTGGTTACGTCCACATCACAGACATGCTGACAACGCTCCAGATAATGTCGTGCGTTTTGTTTACATCTGGGTTCGGCAGCACTGTTTTCGGTAATCTAAGTCTTTTTTCGGTGGTCGAGTTTTCGGTACATCGCCTGTTGATTATGCGCAAATAGGATATATATATATATATATATAAATTATAATATATATATAAATATATATTTAAATTTCAAAACAGAAAGTGCAAGCTATTTTTGCACTTTTGTGCATGATGTCACTAAGATGACATATCAAAACAACACTAAATTAAAGTGCACTTTTTGTACAGAACGCCACTACAATAGTTTAAAGCTAATAAAGTGCACTTTTGTGCATGATGTCACACAAGATATTTCAATAACTGTCAAATAAAATTTTGCTGCATAATAGGAATTCAAATAGTGTATGTCCTTCGCTATGTGGTAGGTTACTGCAGACGTTATCTCCTTCTGTTGTTGACTATTTTTGTCATACGGTGTTGATCTAGAAATGGAAGACGCCAGGATCAATTGGGTTGGTGCATTTTGTTGGAGATGTTGACATGCGGAGTTTCAAGCACTCTTCATTCTCTAGCGGATGACTTTTCAAGTCATGCTACAAATTAGTAGTGCTGCTACTTTTTGTAGCAACGCTTTTGCCGCATACTTGACATATTATGGTTGTCTGTTCGACATCTTCCCGCTTGAAGCCAAACCACCGCCAGACGATGGACCCCGTGCTGTTTTTATTTAGGAATTAATTCTTCTTCCTTCATTTGTTACCAGATTGGCACCTTCTCTCTCTCGTATTACCACTCGCACCTCTCTGCTAGCACCACAGCTAATGTTACCCATTCCGCTACCTCTGTGCTCCGCGAGAGCGTATGACGTTGCACGTGCGACAGTATGTGACGTATGTAAGAAGGTGCGCTTGTTTTAGGTCTCTGTAAGAAGGAGAGACAAGAGAGAGTGAGAAACGCCTGTAGTGTAATTCCCGCAGCTAAAAGCAACTGCGTGAGAACGTATACTCGAATACTCACGATATAGTCATTTTCTATATCGCACAGAGACAAACCCGCGATATATCGAGTATATTCGATATATCGCCCAGCCATATATACGGTATATATACATCCATTCATACTGTAATGACCTGCTAGTGGTAATGTTTAATATTTGTGTTGTTGGGATTTAATGTCAATTTTCCCATGTTTGCAAACACGTCTGTGCCTGAAAGGCAATTGGTGGAAAATGAGGAAGTGTTGTTGTGTGTCCGGCGGGGAATTGCAGACTCACGGAGAAGAAAGTGTGTACACGGGAGGTAAAACGTGTTGGAATTTTGCCATTTGTAATCATAGGATTGGTAACAAAAGTTATAAATAGCGCCAGACGTTGTGTGATTTCTTCTGGGGTCTACAATATATTATATTACCTTAATTTGTTTTCAAGTAAAAAAACAACTAATTTTCAAGGTGTGGCGGAAATAAAAAATAAATAAAAATTCCGTGGGGGTCCGCCACATTCAATTAATGGGAAACCCTGGCCCAAAACTACACTCGTGTTAGCAACTGTGCTAGCACAGTTTAGGGATGTTTTCTATGTTTAATTGAGTACGCCTTATGATGGCATTGTGTTTATATTTATGAGTGTGTACCTTGTTTGAGTGTTAACAATGAAATTGTGATATTTAAGACATTTCATATTGCTACAAAAAATGTTCTGTGCTACAAAAAAAATTCTGAGCTACTAATTTTTTTCATTTAGTTGCATTTATACTACTAGTGAAAAAGCTGAGCGTACAATCACTGTGTTTACTAACTCATAGAGACTGATGGACACAGGAGGGCTTTGGGGACAAAAAGCCAAAGGATTTAAACGAGAGCCATTTGTTTAGATCTACTTTTTTGTGTTTAAACATCCATCCATTTTCTACCGCTTGTCCCTCTCGGGGTAGCGGGGGGTGCTGCAGCCTATCTCAGCTGCATTCGGGCAATTGTATGTACGGTAATCAAAGGGAACCGTGTAATATTTTGTTGATATAGTTACATTGTCCTATGTTGTATTGTCATGTGTTTCATTGTAAGCAACAGAACAACAAATATTAAGTTTTTTGGCTTTTCCTGTCAGGTGTTGCCACAGTGAGTCAATCACATGTTTGATTTCTTACATCGGATGCCCTTCTGGATGCAACCATTCCATTTTATCTGAGTTTGGCCCAGAATCAAGCCCACAGTATCTGCAAAAAAGGCAGCGGCATGTACCATTACAAGGGTCCCAAAGTAATTCAATAATTTAAATATCAGTATTTGGGATATCGGCCTTGTATTTATTTGGTATCATACCACCGCCAAAATGTTCAGGTGTTGCCCACACCTAGGAGACATTAATCATTTAGCGTATAAAAACACTTTATGATTGGCTTTTGAACTTAATCCATGTTATGTTGACAAAAATACAACAACATGTTTCCCCATGATGTTATGAAATGGGCCCACATGCCACTTTAGATGTTTAGGACTGGTTTGTTTGTATGGAACAATAACAATCATATTTTTATTATCCCCCATTCAGCAAGTCAGGCCCATCTGAGGTTCCGTATCGGCGACCAAGAGTTTGACGCACTCTCTGCTCTGCTGGAGTTCTACAAAATCCACTACTTGGATACCACCACCCTAATAGAACCCATCAACAAGTCCAAACACACCTCCTTTATCAGTGTCGGCCCTGGTGGAGCCATTCCACCCCGTCTGGAAGATGAGTACGTACGAGCGCTTTTCGATTTTCCTGGCAACGACGAAGAGGATCTTCCATTTCGGAAGGGTGATGTTCTCCGTGTTCTCGAGAAGCCAGAAGAGCAGTGGTGGAATGCTCAGAACTCAGAGGGCAGAGGAGGGATGATCCCAGTTCCGTACGTGGAGAAGTACCGACCCGCATCTCCTAATGCGGTGGTTGCATCCTGTGGACCTGCGGGCCCACCAGGAGGAGTGGGAATGTTGGGGAACTCTGACGGCTCTGCAGCACCGCTACTAGGAGATCCCAGCCAGTATGCCCAGCCTACCCCACTCCCAAACCTCCAGAACGGACCTGTCTATGCCAGGGCCATACAGAAGAGGGTGCCCAATGCCTATGACAAGACGGCCCTGGCTTTAGAGGTAATAATGAATGTGTGTTCTTTCAAATTATTTTTTTTTTCTGTAGATCAACTCATTTGGTTTTCTATACCACTTAGATCCGGGTGTTAAACGTAAGGCCTGCGGGCCTGATCAGGGCCGCAAACAGGTTTTATTCGGCCCACTTGTTTGCTTAGTATAGAAATGAGCTAACATTTTTGAATGAAAAAAACTGCCTTCTAAATGTGTCCAGTACGTGTCGCCATAGCAATTCTTTGTATCCCCTGCAGCAAGAGTGGCAGAGCTATGTCCCTTACTAAGATAGAGGCTACACTTCCGTGTTTGTACACTACGTAGTTGTGCTGCTTATTACAGGCATCTGAAATGTCCACGAAAACATGGAAAATCCGCATTTTTAGATATTAATTATCGCTTCAAAATATCACTTCTATGTTTTTTAAAGAAATATGAAAAAAATATGATGTAAAAAAAAATTTGTTGGGCGTTTGCCTCAGCCGCAGGTACTCGCTGTTCCTCTTGTCTAAACGCCACACTGAATTGCAGGACAGGGATACGATTAGGAACACCGAAACAAACTTGCTAGTTAGCATCATCTAGCTAGCTTACTTGTTGTTGCCTGTGTTCGCTGTCTGAGCGAAAACGTTGACTGCTGTCTACTTCGTTGCTAATCATATTTGGATGATAACAATCCGAACACTGTTAGTTCTGAACCAGTTGTAGTTCTAGAGTATTTATTAGTAGCCAGCGAGAAGGTATATTTTCGACATAACTTGATTGTAAACAGAGGTCACAACATTGGAAGTATATTACCCGAGGAAGTGTGGATACACGATAGAGTTGCCAAATGGTAAACGTTTTCTGAGCTCTTTGCATGCTTGTTATAGAATTTTACATTACATTTTTTATGATAATGTTGGTAATTTATCTACTAAAAAAACACAAAATCAGTTTTACATTACATGGGACATGTAAGTGTCAAAAATACTGTCAAAAAAGGTTTGTTGATGAGAATAATTGTAAAGGTAAAATATACCGTAGTGTAGAAATGCACCCAATTGCAGGAAATGTAGTCTTGATTTTCTAAATGTTCTTTCAGGGTTTGCATGGCAGCACTTCATGCTAATAGAAATGTTAATTTTTTTGTCAGTCTTCCTCTTTTTTTTCTCAAAAGGTGCTCACATGCCTGTTATTAGTGATAGGATACAACATGTGGATTGTTAAATTCCTGCCTTGATTCTCAAAGATGTAGTTGGTAATGGGGACTCATTTTCCGGGCGCACATAAATATGCTGAATTAATATGTATCCCCTGTTAAACTTTATGTATGATTAATGAAATAAGTCCAAATTCACAAGTTTTGTTGTATATCACGCTACACATGTACAGAATAAACCACATGCTGTTTGTACATCAGATGAGGAAAATCAGTAAATTACATTAACAACATTTTGTAGTTTGATTTTAATATTACTATTTCATCTTCTAATAGATTAAAAAATAACAACAATGGGAGCATTTTAAAACCTTGCCAGACTCAATTCTACTTATTTGACTGATGAACATTATCTTTCCAAAAGTATAAATAACGACAAATGAAGATAGAAAACTATTAACAGCAACATGTCAATGTAAAAAAAACAAAACTATGATTTGTACGTTGCCAGAATGTGCTTGCTCTATTTTTAAACAAAGAAAACAATCTGAAGTTGTCTTTATTTTTAAGTTATCATGTCATGATTTTACAAGTCTGTGCCACCCGGGAATAGACTTCCCTTCATGTGGCCCTTGAGATGAAATGCGTTTGACACTCATGACTTAAATAAAGTTCAGGTTTGAGAAGTTTCAGAAAGCCTTCTGCACGGTACTGTGATCTTATAAGATGCAAATTGGTATAAATACAATGAAGCTTCTACAGTAAACCACAATCTTTTTTCTAGGACATTAGTTTGTTTTTTAAATGATCCCATTTTAAATGCTGGAAATCTAAATGATCTGTTCCAGTGTCAAACTCTGTATCAACACATTGCTATCCAGGCTCGGTAGTGGAAACATTGGGTCATTGCCATGACACAAAACATAGTGTTGGTGTGTGGACATTTAAAACTAAATTATGTGTAGGGTTTAGGGTTGCACGATATACCATATAAATGATATAAATTTGGTCGACAATAGACATGATGTTACATGTGCTGCAGTGTTTACGTAAGTAAACATGGCTTCAACTGTAGTAGGTGTCAGTCATGGCGCATTTGTGGCAATTTCAAGGATTTTGTGCAATCAAAGTCAACATTTTCTAAACGGAACACTTGTGCTTTGGGAACCCAGGAAACAGGAAGTGTCACTGAGCAATGGGAGGGACACGTAACTGTATCAACTACCAAGTTAGGTTGCGCCATCTTTCTGTCTCTGTGTGGATTCTCTGCATGGAGTGAGAAGAGAAACTGTAATATCTTGATACAGCAACTCAATAACACAAACTTGTCTTTTGTTTTTTCGGTTTTAATGCAGACCGTGGGGCAACATCCTGACTTCCCAAACTACTGTGTAGTGTTCAATAGCTTATACACTACTGCCATCTGGTGTCTCAAATATGCTACTACCTTCAAATCTAATTTAATTATTTTATCACCTTAGCCGCGCTCATCCTACCTGGCTAATAGACACCCTCTCCACTGACAAATAGCACGTTTGGTAAGTTGGAAATTAACTTACTGTATTTACTGGCAGACTTAAATAAGTCATAAAAAGTATCAATAATTTTCGATATCGATCAATATAAAAAACGTATATTGTGAATCGTGATATAGTTTTCTGCCATATTGCCCAGCCCTACTATATGTGTGCGTGTCGTGTGAATGTGTATGTGCGCGATTATCCCTAGTGTCCACCTTTGCAAAAGTCAGGCTCGTCACGATGTAATTAGAGTTCAATCAGTGTTGTGCCTCTCCCCCTTTACACAACTTGAAGTGCAGCCCAGAAGAACAAAATAAAGAAATATGACTAACATTAGCATAGAAGTTGAAACACAACATTTAAAAGGAGCAGCAACTTCTGTGAGAGACTTAAGTCTCACTGACTGCTTAAGCTCACGTTGTGGTGTTTTGTTTGCCACCACCCAGATCTCTACACTCCACCACTCTCGTGTGCGCAGTAATGCGCAAACTTTCGGGCAGTGCAGATTTTATAATTTTTTTTAAGTTACACAAGCAACAGAATATTAAACAGAGCTTTTTTCCAAATCGATTAATCGTTGCTGCCCTACATTGCTGTAAATATAAAGTGACATTGATTTCACCTTCTTGGTCACTGTGTGGCTGGCAAATTGTTGGGGAGCAAGCCCAGGGCTACGACTGAGCAAGCCCTGATGTGGAGGAAATAAGTTTGTTTGGGAAGCACAGCTGTTTTCTTTGGGATCTTAAGTCAGAGCGGTAGCAGCACTGTGAGACTTAAGTAGATGTCATCAACACTGATGCTTTGTTACCTTGTATTACTTGTTACCTTGTATTTGTATTGTTACATTGTATCCTTCTGTTTGACTGTTTCAACTTTGGACAGGAGTTCCATTGTACAAGATAGTTGATACCACTCCCTCTTTTGCGAGACATGACTGGCTTTTAACCTGGGCAGGGTTACTTATGTTGTTCGCTCCAGTAGGTCAGTGGAGTGACTCAGCATGGAGACACTGGGTTGGACTGTTAATAATTAGCTGGCGTTTCCTTGTCCTGGTGTCTTAGTACAGTTCTTTTAACTTTCCTTCTGGTGTTAGAGGACTCATCTCAGTAATTCAGAACATGATGTTGTATTGAAATATTGGCCTGAATGGGGAACTACACTTTTCTGGATTTTGCATATCGTTCACAATCCTAATGAGAGACAACAACACACTTTCTTTTTTTTTTCCTTTTTTTTTGCATTCTAATTTGTAGAGATGTAACGGTATCAAAATCTCACGGTACAATATTATCACGGTATTAAAGGCCTACTGAAACCCACTACTACCGACCACGCAGTCTGATAGTTTATATATCAATGATGAAATCTTAACATTGCAACACATGCCAATACGGCCGGGTTAACTTATAAAGTGCAATTTTAAATTTCCCGCCACACTTCCGGTTGAAAACGTCTAGATATGATGACGTATGCGCGTGACGTAAACGGTTGATACGGTATTGGTACCCCATTGAGTACAATACAAAAAAGCTCTGTTTTCATTTCAAAATTCCACAGTATTCTGGACATCTGTGTTGGTGAATCTTTTGCAATTTGTTTAATGAACAATGGAGACTGCAAAGAAGAAAGTTGTGGGTGGGATCGGTGTATTAGCGGCGGACTACAGCAACACAGCCAGGATGACAGAGATGGATAGCAGATGCGCTAGCCGGCGAACTCACCTTAACTTCCTCCGTCTCGCCGACCGCATCTATGATCGGGTGAAGTCCTTCGTCGCACCGTCGATCGCTGGAACGCAGGTGAGCACGGGTGTTGATGAGCAGATGAGGGCTGGCTGGTGTAGGTGGATAGCTAATGTTTTTAGCATAGCTCTGTGAGGTCCGGTTGCTAAGTTAGCTTCAATGGCGTCGTTAGCAACAGCATTGTTAACCTTCGCCAGGCTGGAAAGCATTAACCGTGTATTTACATGTCCATGGTTTAACAGTATTGTTGATCTTCTTTCTATCCTTCCAGTCAGGGATTTATTTATTTAGTTTCTATATGCAGTTAAGCACGATGCTATCACGTTAGCTCCGTAGCTAAAGTGTTTCGTCGATGTATTGTCGTGGAGATAAAAGTCACTGGGAATGTCCATTTCGCGTTCTCGACTCTCATTTTCAAGAGGATATAGTATCCGAGGTGGTTTAAAATACAAATCCGTGATCCACAATAGAAAAAGGAGAGCGTGTGGAATCCAATGAGCCAGCTTGTACCTAAGTTACGGTCAGAGCGAAAAAAGATATGTCTTGCACTGCTTTCTAGTCCTTCACTCT
>NC_084743.1:45463901-45473901 GCF_033978785.1 Entelurus aequoreus
GAAGGTTTCCCTTTAATAAAATACATTTCAATAAAAAGGGAAACCTGCGAAACAGGCTTGTAGGGATGATATAGCCTGTTGTGCTTTTTCCTGACCGTGTGTGTGTGTGTGTGTGTGTGTGTATAATATATATGTGTGTGTATATATATGTATGTATGTATATACTGTATGTGTATATATAAACACGTACATATATATATATATATACACACGTACATATATATATACACACACATATACTGTATGTATATATACATATACAAACCCCGTTTCCATATGAGTTGGAAAATTGTGTTAGATGTAAATATAAACGGAATACAATGATTTGGAAATAATTTTCAACCCATATTCAGTTGAATATGCTACAAAGACAACATATTTGATATTTGAAAGAAGTTGGGAAAGGTAGAAATAAATACTGATAAAGTTGAGGAATGCTCATCAAACACTTATTTTGAACATCCCACAGGGGAACAGGCAAATTGGGATCAGGTGGGTGCCATGATTGGGTATAAAAGTAGATTCCATGAAATGCTCAGTCATTCACAAACAAGGATGGGGCGAGGGTCACGACTTTGTCAACAAATGTGTGAGCTAATTGTTGAACAGTTTAAGAAAAACCTTTCTCAACCAGCTATTGCAAGGAATTTAGGGATTTCACCATCTACCGTCAGTAATATCATCAAAAGGTTCAGAGAATCTGGAGAAATCACTGCACGTAAGCAGCTAAGCCCGTGACCTTCGATCCCTCAGGCTGTACTGCATCAACAAGCGACATCAGTGTGTAAAGGATATCACCAGATGGGCTCAGGAACACTTCAGAAACCCACTGTCAGTAACTACAGTTGGTCGCTACATCTGTAAGTGCAAGTTAAAACTCTCCTATGCAAGGCGAAAAGTGTTTATCAACAACACCCAGAAACGCCGTAGGCTTCGCTGGGCCTGAGCTCATCTAAGATGGACTGATACAAAGTGGAAAAGTGTTCTGTGGTCTGACGAGTCCACATTTCAAATTGTTTTTGGAAACTGTTGACGTCGTGTCCTCCGGACCAAAGAGGAAAAGAACCATCCAGATTGTTATAGGCGCAAAGTTGACAAGCCAGCATCTGTGATGGTATGGGGGTGTATTAGTGCCCAAGACATGGGTAACTTACACATCTGTGAAGGCGCCATTCATGCTGAAAGGTACATACAGGTTTTGGAGCAACATATGTTGCCATCCAAGCAACGTTACCATGGACGCCCCTGCTTATTTTAGCAAGACAATGCCAAGCCACGTGTTACATCAACGTGGCTTCATAGTAAAAGAGTGCGGGTACTAGACTGGCCTGCCTGTAGTCCAGACCTGTCTCCCATTGAAAATGTGTGGCACATTATGAAGCCTAAAATACCACAACTGAGACCCCGGACTGTTGAACAACTTAAGCTGTACATCAAGCAAGAATGGGAAAGAATTCCACCTGAGAAGTTCAAAAAATGTGTCTCCTGAGTTCCCAAACGTTTACTGAGTGTTATTAAAAGGAAAGGCCATGTAACACAGTGGTGAACATGCCCTTTCCCAACTACTTTGGCACGTGTTGCAGCCATGAAATTCTAAGTTTATGAGTTTGAACATCAAATATCTTGTCTTTGTAGTGCATTCAATTGAATATGGGTTGAAAAGGATTTGCAAATCATTGTATTCCGTTTATATTTACATCTAACATTTTCCCAACTCTTATTTAAACGGGGTTTGTACATATATATATATGCTCGTATGTACATATGTATGTATGTATGTGTGTACATATGTATGTACATATATACATACATATGTATGTATACGTATGTATGTATATATATATACATACATACATATGTATGTGTGTATACATATATATACCGTAATTTCCGGACTATAAGCCGCTACTTTTTCCCCTCGTTCTGGTCCCTGCGGCTTATACAAGGGTGCGGCTTATTTACGGCCTGTTCTTCTCCGACACCGACGAAGAGGATTTCGGTGGTTTTAGTACGCAGGAGGAAGACGATGACACAATGCTTAAAGACTGACTTTTCATATACCGGTAGGCTGGTTATTTTGATAACGTATAGGCGAGCACTTTGTATTACTTTGCACCATTGTATTATTTGTACTCTGCACAAATGCTGTTCGCCATGTCAAAGATGTGAAAGTTTGATTGAATGATTGAAAGATTTATTGTTAATAAATGGGACACTTTGCGTTCCCAAACAGTCATCTCTGTCCCGACAATCCCCTCCGTGGTAGCAGGAACCCCTATATACTACGGTAATTACACAAAACCCTGCGGCTTATAGTCAGGTGCGACTTATATATGGAGCAATCTGTATTTTCCCCTAAATTTTGCTGGTGCAGCTTATAGTCAGGTGCGGCTTATAGTCTGGAAATTACGGTATATGTATGTATATGTACATATGTATGTGTATATATATATATATATATATATATATGTATGTGTATATATATATATATGTATGTGTATATATATATATATATGTATGTATATATATATATGTATGTATGTGTGTGTTTACGTGTGTATATATATATATATATTAGGGGTGTGGGAAAAAATCGATTGGAATTCGAATTGCGATTCTCACGTTGTGCGTTTCAGAATCAATTCTCATTTTTTAAAAATCAATTAAAAAAAAAAAAAGTTTAATTTTTTATTTGTTTTTAATTTTTATTTTTTTTAATTAATCAATCCAACCAAACAATACACAGCAATACCATAACAATGCAATCCAATTCCAAAACCAAACCCGACCCAGCAACACTCAGAACTGCAATAATCAGAGCAATTGAGAGGAGACACAGAACAAACCAAAAGTAGTGAAACAAAAATAATTATCAACAACAGTATCAATATTAGTTACAATTTCAACATAGCAGTGATTAAAAATCCCTCATTGACATTATAATTAGACATAGACAATGGTGATTCCCATTAGTATCCTTTAAAATCATTTTTTTAAAATGACATGTGTTTTTGTCTTTCATAATGATTGTGAACGCGAGGCAAAAGTCCCCCAAAAAAGTGCAGTTCCTCTTTAAGATACCAATTAAATGCATTTTATTTGCCAGCATGTCAGCTGGGGGACAAAAAAAAAAATAGTGTCAGCCGTAGGAGATCTGTGTTTTTAATCAGCTTTAAAAGGCATCAATTGCCAATGATGAGCACATACTTTTTGGGATGTTTGGGATTTGGGAATACCCACAAATTGCAAGCCCTTAATGATTTATTACCCAAAGCAATTTTAGTTTGCTAATGTTCAGGAACTGGCTGAAACAGTGTCATCTTTTGTTCATTTTGTTTATTTTAATGCCTTGTCACATTTGCTCACAGTTTGTTTCTTTCCCCCAGGTGGGCGATATGGTGAAAGTGACCAAAATAAACGTCAACGGCCAGTGGGAGGGGGAATGTAAAGGAAAGTGTGGACACTTTCCCTTCACACATGTCAAACTGCTGGACCAGCATAACGCTGAGGACGAACTCAGCTGAGAGTGGACGAGCGGGTGCAAACTGGACACTAGTATTAGACCCTGCTTTCCCGCTTGTTTCTAATGACCACATCTATTACCTCCACCAAGTACAGTTTCGCTCAATCACTATGAAATACTACAAACTGACATGTTCCTGACAGTGCAACACAGCCACCTCCTGCTCTCACCATCTGATTCAATGCCAACCAAAAGGTGGTCCACGCATTTTGCAATTTCACTCTCACTTGTACTGACACGCCTGTCACTGTTCACAGAACCCCTCCTTTTTTCATCCTGTGTTCGAGCTGGTAGATAATTGTTCACTCTCCTCAATTTCCTGTTTTAGGCCATGGCCATCAGTTCAGTCGGAAAAGAACGTAAAGATAGTTGGTTATACTTGTTTTCACAAAATGTCAGACATTTCTTAGTACTGTATTTTCCGGACTGTAGAGCGCACTGGAATATAAACCGCACCCGTTAAATTAAAAAATAAAAATAAAAGTTTTACATACATTAGCCGCACTGGATTATAGGCCTGTACGCTGTGAAATGAGATATTTACACAAAATATGCAAGAACGCCCCTGATGGCCGTTGGCTAAGAAAAATCCATAGATATGCAGCATCATTGTAAAAGCTGCAGGGTTCAAAGCATAGGAAAAAAAGTAGCGGCTTGTAGGGGTGTCAAAAAATATATATATATTTTTAGTCTGTCCTGTCCAGCCACTCAGCCAAATCATATTGTTGAGGTAGATGCTCATATCTGCTGTACAGATTCACTTTAGAAAAGAGAAATGTTGGATACTTCTCGTGTTGCCTTATTTGTATTTGACTTTATTTAATGTTTGGGTAGCATTTTATTAAACAAAACCAGTTTTCTTTTTAGTAATGTAGAAATGTATCAGAGCTGTTTATTTTATAGAGGGATGTAGTTGATCATAGAACCGTCACCCAAGGTTATTAAAAAAGTATTACTTTTGAATGGAGAATCATGTGGCGCCCAAAGATTCACAGACCTAGCGGCTTATAGTCCGGAAAATACGGTACATTCGTTGGTACATTGTCTTTCAGTATGAACCCCAAATGATGAATGAATGAATTAACTGAATGTAGACCTTTGCTGTATTGGTTGATTCACTTTACGGGGTCCTATTATTCAAAAAACAACTTTTTTGTGTTTTTGCGATCCCCAAAAGTCCCGAAAATTTGAAATCAAGCCATGATGGCATGTCGTAGATATTTTTAAAACAACCTTGCCTTTTTCCAATCTTGCACCGAAAGATATGTTTGGAATTTGAGACTGTAGTGATGTATTTTGCCTTAGTTACGTCAGCAGATATCTCCATAGAAGGTTACCCAAAGAGCCATTTTTTATTCAGTCGTGGTCCAAAGTTGGAGTCAGTAAGTCCCTTATTTTTCTCTATCCTCTTGTTGTGGGGCAGACTGTCTCGTAAATGCACATGCATGCTAAAATCCTCCACTGTTGCCATTTCTAACTAAAAGTAGCGTAGAGTTTCAACTTATATCTGTCAATAGGCTCGCTAAGGAAGCGCTAAAAACTACAACGTGGCTGACGGGGTGGAGACTCAGTCGAAGGTGGCTTGGCCTGGAGGAGGGCGTCAATAAGCCCGCCCAATCTGATGAGGGAGTCAGAAAGCAGCTTAAAGATGGTCTGTAAAACGAAACCTATTCACATTTTTGACCAAGCACCACCATGACATGTTTTGTAGACCACAAGGAAGTGTTTTAAATGTAGAAAAAAAATCACAAGATGACCCCTTTAATGACTTTTAGCCCTGGCAGAAAAGGTCTTTGTTTTACTGTGTTTTATTGGAGTTAATATTAGAGTGCAGTCAAACTTGTTTAAGTCAACAACTTATCAAAGTTGTGGTCCACTATGTTCTTATTACTAAAAAAGTACTTGCTTTATGGATATGAAATTTGAGACCAGAAAGGGTAATTTCTTTGGAAGACTAACATCATTAATGCACATGTGTTTTTTTGTGGTTATCGAAGTCATAAAAAAAAAAGAAGGGTGAGCAAGGCAACAGTAAAGGAAAAGCCACATCTTATATCGCAGTAGACCGCTCTTATAGCGACCCTTTCTGCAAACCATCAAAATGCATCCATCTAAAATTAACACAAATGGAGGAAAGCAATGTCAACAAACTGTCGTAGTTTAAAAAATATGTTATCGCCCATTCTCCTTATGTTCCTGGTCTAAGTCACAAGCCATGACTATTTTGTCTTATGTCGACAACAGCTTATGTCATCGCAAGCCTGCAATCCAAGAGATGTCGACCTAAACTGGTTCCACTGTATTGAGAGAGCAGCATTAACCTAGCACAGCTTACCCAACTCGCATTGACTTCCCGTTCAGTAAAAAGTAAGCTTCAAAATAAAACTGAATTATATAGCTCTTTTTCTCTGACTGCTTTACATAATGAAATCCAAAATGTTAATCTTTAAGCTACATTTAAACCAGTGTGGGTGTCTTTCCAAAGGACACAACGGAAATTACTTTGACGGCAGAAGCAGGAATCGAACCTGGAACCCTCAAGTTGCTGGCACGGCCGCTCTACCAACCGAGCCACACCGGCCGAAGCATGGCAGGTACCCTGGATTCTTCCACTGCAACAAGTAAAATACACCCAAACTTCGATAGGTTCAAAGTGGTATTTGGTCTGTGGTCAAAGTCACAAGTAAATAAGCAAGCAATGACGAGTTTGGTTTAGATTTAGTTTAGGTTGACGATGCCCCTTGGACTGCCTGATTAACGTCGACGTAAACTGTACTAAAATTAAAAGAGTCACAAGGATTCTGCACTGTCGACCCAAAAAAATTCACGGATCCGTCCCACAAAAGTTGACAAGTTTTTATTTTCATGGAGCTGATCAAAGTTAACCCAAACGGTCAAACATTCACACTTTGGAAATGAGAACCAACAACAGGAGTAGAATGAACCCCTGTACTACACTTTAGCATTCATCCTCCAAGTAGTATTTATATTATTAGGTTAACCTTTTAGTTTCATGTTAAACTATTATTTAGTTGACTCATGTTCTTTGTTTTGAAGTTTTCTTCCCCAGCTGATTTTGATCGGAAATATATACCATTTTTCACACTTTGTACTGTTGCATGTGATCTTTCTTAGTGTAGTCTTTATTCTATGTTTTAAGTAACTTAGACTTCTCATTTCAAGTCCTCCCTGGCCTGACAATCTTGACCTGGCTCACTCTCACTACACAGGCAGGGCTGGATTTCAGATTGAGAATGGAAGTTTCTCACTAGGGTCCACATTTCTGTCCCCTTCACCTAGTCACCCTTTGAGTGGAACTACAACATTATTCAGAGATCAATATCATGGGAACCAGTGCTTCTGAGATTAAATTAGGTGGGGTTTTTTAATTGAACGCACTTAATGCTTTTACACTAATTTTTTTGCATCCGTCAACATGCCTGTTTTTATTGATCTACTGTAGAAGTGTACAGGTGCTTGACTATTGAATTAAAGCTATGGCGTCACATTAGTACCAAAAATCCAAGCGCGTAAAAACTGTTATCGCGCGCTGATTCTCTACTTCGTGCGCGCAAGCGCGACACCCTTTTGCGCGCGCGCGGTGCCTTTGTGCGCGCGCGCTGTCTCGGTCTGTGCGCGGTCATGTTTCATTTTGGTACTTTGGGGGCGGGCATGCTTACACCGCCCCTTCTTTCTGATTGGCTTTGAAAAGAAAAAAGAAAAATACAACTTCAAGTAGGTTGTAAAAAAAGGCAGATGAAGTGAAACTATAGCAATGCTTTTCTTTCCACTCTCTCATGCACACCACACAGATACTCATGTTATGAGAAGTATATTGTTTCAAAAATATTAACATTAATTGTTGATATTTTAAACATCTTTCAGATTACATTGCTCGAATTCAAAAACCACTTTACTACACAAATATTAGGCCCAATGTGCAGGATTATTCTATTAGTATTAGTTATTTTTATGTTTTATCATATCTTAGCCTATTTTTATATGGTCTTATTATATTTATATTTCAGTTTTTATTGTATTTTATTTTATTTTATAGTTTTTAATATTGTAGTTTATTTTTATGTTTGATTATATCTTATCTTATTTCATATTATTTTTGGACTTTTACCTGATGTGTATTTTAATTATTTTTAATCCATTTATTTGATCATCTAGTGTTCCCTCAAAGAGCCCTCTGGATCTCCACGTCCAGAGGGTTCCTGTGATTGGCTATTGTCATTGTGTTGTTATTATTATTGTTGTTGTTGTTGTTGTTTGTTTATTTTTATGTACATGTTTGACTGTCTTCATGGGGTGTGGGTGTTATTTCTCATTTTGTTTTTAACTATGTAAAGCACTTTGAGCTGCATTTTAAATGTATGAAAAGTGCTTTATAAATAAAAATGTATTATTATTATTTTTAGTAATAGTACCCTCACAATCACTCCGAAGCAGTTCAATAACTTACCTCTTTTTCAGCCAACATTTTTTTATCCACTTCTTCCTCCGTAAATCTTGATACATATTGACGATGACCCGCCCTGCTATAATTCTGATTGCTCAAAGCCAATCAGAAAGAAGGGGCGGTCTAAGCATGCCCGCCCCCAAAGTAACAAAATGAAACATGACAGCGCACAGACCGAGACAGCGCGCGCGCAGAAAGGCACCGCGCGCACGCAAGAAGGCGCCGCGCGCGCGCAAAAGGGTGTCGCGCGCGCGCACGAAGTGGAGAATCAGCGCGCGATAACAGTTTTTACGCGCTTGGATTTTTGGTACTAATGTGACGCCATATAAAGCTACCAATAAGTCTTTTAAATATTTATACAAGAAACCACACTCAAGCAAAAATGCCACTGGGAACTGTCAATAGCTGCTGTGTCATTTTATCACAACACTATATTCTTTTGAGGCAATTGTCATTAACTTTTTTATTTTCTGTAGCATGTGATGTGTATACTAGTAAATAAAGTACAACTCATGAGAAAAATGCATGGTTTTTACACTGACAAATCAAAGAAATGGAGTGCAGCTGGAATAGGCTCCGGCAATCTCTCTCCCCCGTGTATGTATACAGTATATATATACCCTGTATATATAACAGGGGTGTCCAAAGTGCGGCCCGGGGGCCATTTGCGGCCCGCGGCTAATTGTTTACCGGCCCGCCACACATTCTGGAAATGCTATTGCAAAAAATAAAAATGAACATTAAAAAAAGTGGAATGAGGTGAAATCTAATGAGAAAAAGTTGCAATGTTGACACAAAGCTGCCATGCAGGCTGTTTTTTTTTCTTTTGTCTTTCTTTCTTTCTTTCTTTTTTTGCCACTGCTCAACAACAACAAAAAAGACATAAAATCCATGTTTTAATTAATTATTTTCAAAGCTCCAATTAGTTCAAATGTTTCACTTTAAAATGTTTTATGTGGTAAATATTGCATATATATTGTGTAGTTGCCATATAAAAACAAAGTTTTCTTTGACAAAAGAGCATAAAACAAACAAAATAATAGTTCAAACGTAAAATCGACAGATATATCTGAAGTTGATCTCGTAACTTGAGTCACACATTTTGGATCCCAAATATATTTAGTGGTATTTTATTGATCTTTTCACTGTGATGACTCAAAAATATTAAATAATTAAAATCAATGGTGTCCTGCATTATTTATATTTTAGGGCTCTTATTACTAAATACTGCATATTTCAGTTTTACTATAAAAAACAAAGTTGTTTTTGACAGAAAAGCCATAAAACCTTTTTTTTTTTTAAAGTTGATATAGAGATTTACTGTAGGCGTTAAATAAAAAATAATAATACAAATTAGACCTATTTTTAACATTTTAATAACTGACACCCTTTATGGTCTCCGGGACCCCTAAAGGTAAAATAAATACAAAAAATCCATATATTTTGTTATGGTTTGAAAATGAAAAATATCAAAATGGCCCCCACATGCTTTACTTTTTCCGTTTGCGGCCCTCAGTGGAAAAAGTTTGGACACCCCTGATATATAATATATGTGTGTATATATATATATATATATATGTGTGTATATTTATATATATATATATATACGTACATAATTAATCACAAAAAATGATTTAATTAATCATGTACACACGGTGGGACAGGGGTTAGTGCGTGTGCCTCACAATACGAAGGTCCTGGGCTCGGGATCTTTCTGTGTGGAGTTTGCATGTTCTCCCCGTGACTGCGTGGGTTCCCTCCGGGTACTCCGGCTTCCTCCCACCTCCAGACATGCACCTGGGGATAGGTTAATTGGCAACACTAAATTGGCCCTAGTGTGTGAATGTGAGTGTGAATGTTGTCTGTCTATCTGTGTTGGCCCTGCGATGAGGTGGCGACTTGTCCAGGGTGTACCGAATGCAGCTGAGATAGGCTCCAGCACCCCCGCGACCCCGAAAGGAACAAGCGGTAGAAAATGGATGGATGGATATACATATATATGGACCAAAGAC
>NC_084743.1:45478901-45541401 GCF_033978785.1 Entelurus aequoreus
ATATATGTATATATATATATATATATATATATATACTGTACATCAGTGACGTGCGGTGAGGTTCATGGCTGGTGAGGCACTGACTTCATCACAGTCAGATTTACAAACATATGAACCCTAAAGAGTATCTTATTCACCATTTGATTGGCAGCAGTTAACGGGTTATGTTTAAAAGCTCATACCAGCATTCTTCCCTGCTTGGCACTCAGCATCAAAGGTTGGAATTGGGGGTTAAATCACCAAAAATTATTCCCGGGTGCGGCGCCGCTGCTGCCCACTGCTCCCCTCACATCCCAGGGGGTGATCAAGGGGATGGGTCGAATGCAGAGGACAAATTTCATTACACCTAGTGTGTGTGACAATTATTGGTACTTTAACTTAACTTTAACTTTACACATACAAACTGTAGTACACAAAAACGCACATTTAATTAAAAAAAAAACGTTATTATGGTATTACCTTTACTTATAAATGAAGTCCATGCGCCGCTCCTTCTGAACAAAAGCATTGATAACTTGTTTATAGAAGTCTTCCTTATCTTTCTTCAGTTTTAAAAGTCTCTCTGTCTTGATGGAGATCTTCCTTTAATTATTACCTCCTGCTTCGATTGAAAGTCCAGTTTAGAAAACTGTTTTATTTTAGATATGTAATCCTCCATGTTAAAAGTCCAGACGAGAGGAAAAAATAAAACGATTGCTAACTGTTGCTGCTTGTTGTCACTTATTCTGCAGCCGAGTAGTCGCAAAAATGATCCCTGAGTTTACTAGCGCCCTCTACCACCAGGAGGCCAGTGCGTCTTTGCAGCTGTTTTATGATTGCTCAGCACAAGAAATACGTTACACACATACAGTTGTTGACAAAATACACTGTACATTATATACCTCAGCTAACTAAACTATGGAAATTTGTAATATAATTCATATAGCAATACGGTGTCACGGCACAGCAGGCCAGTAGTTTAAAGGCCTACTGAAATGATTTTTTTTTATTTAAACGGGGATAGCAGATCTATTCTATGTGTCATACTTGATCATTTCGCGATATTGCCATATTTTTGCTGAAAGGATTTAGTATAGAACAACGACGATAAAGATTGCAACTTTTGGTATCTGATAAAAAAAAGGCTTGCCCCTACCGGAAGTAGCGTGACGTAGTCAGTTGAACATATACGCAAAGTTCCCTATTGTTTACAATGATGGCCGCATGAAGTGAGAGAGATTCGGACCGAGAAAGCGACAATTTCCCCATTAATTTGAGCGAGGATGAAAGATTTGTGGATGAGTAAAGTGCAAGTGAAGGACTAGTGGGGAGTTGAAGCTATTCAGATAGGGAAGATGCTGTGAGAGCCGGGGGTGACCTGATATTCAGCTGGGAATGACTACAACAGTAAATAAACACAAGACATATATATACTCTATTAGCCACAACACAACCAGGCTTATATTTAATATGCCACAAATTAATCCTGCATAAAAACACCTGCATGTTTGTTACGCTAGCTCCTAGCTCCTCTGCTAGCTCCTAGCTCCATAGAACACGCCAATACAATTCAAACACCTGATCAACACACACAATCACTCAGCCCAAAAGACCGTTCACCTAACCCAAGGTTCATAAAGCTTATATATTTTTAAAAAGTTACGTACGTGACGCGCACATACGGTCAAGCTGTCAAATGTTTAGCAGCCAAGGCTGCATACTCACGGTACCTGATATTCAGCTGGGAATGACTACAACAGTAAATAAACACAAGACATATATATACTCTATTAGCCACAACACAACCAGGCTTATATTTGATATGCCACAAATTAATCCTGCATAAAAACACCTGCGTGTTTGTTATGCTAGCTCCTAGCTCCTATGCTAGCTCCTAGCTCCATAGAACACGCCAATACAATTCAAACACCTGATCAACACACACAATCACTCAGCCCAAAAGACCGTTCACCTAACCCAAGGTTCATAAAGCTTATATATTTTAAAAAAGTTACGTACATACGCAAAAAAAAGTTGCGCACATACGGTCAAGCGATCAAATGTTTAGAAGCCAAAGCTGCATACTCACAGTAGCACGTCTGCGTCTTTGTCATCCAAATCAAAGTAATCCTGGTAAGAGTCTGTGTTGTCCCAGTTCTCTACAGGCGTCTGTGTATCGAAGTCAAAAGTCCTCCTGGTTAGAGTCTCTGTTATCCGAGTTCTTCCATCTTGACTGCATCTTTCGGGAATGTAAACAAAGAAGCGCCGGCTGTGTACTGTTGTTGCTGACTACGTTCGAAAAATACGTCCATTTCGCACCGACAACTTTCTTCTTTGCTTGCTCAGCTTCCTTCTCCATAATGCAATGAACATGATTGCAACAGATTCACGAACACAGATGTCCAGAATACTGTGGAATTATGAAATGAAAACAGAGCTTTTTCGTATTGGCTTCAATGTGGAAGGCATACCCGTGTTCGCCGGGCTACGTCACGCGCATACGTCATCCTCAGAGGCGTTTCGAACCGGAAGTTTAGCGGCAAATTTAAAATGTCACTTTATAAGTTAACCCGGCCGTATTGGCATGTGTTATAATGTTAAGATTTCATCATTGATATATAAACTATCAGACTGCGTGGTCGGTAGTAGTGGGTTTCAGTAGGCCTTTAAGGCTGAAACGACGCGTCGACGTAGTCGACGTCATCGGTTACGTAAATACGTTGACGCCGTTTTTGTGCGTTGACGTGTCGCATATTTACGTCACACTACCGTCATGGCGAAGCGCAAAGCAGACGGTCAAAGCAGACGATGCGAGCGGTGCGAGCGAGGGGGAAAAAGCACGCCAAAAGTGTGGGAGTATTTCAATAAACGGCCTAATAATGTTGTTGTATGCACACTGTGTCAAGTGGAAATGGCCTATCATAGCAGCACAACGGCTATGAACGAACATTTGAAAAGAAAACCATCAACTAGTCAATCGTCCGCGCGAGTATACGTTGTCATCATTACACAAAAACATGAATGTGTCATGTGTATCTGCTAGGGGTGTAACGGTACGTGTTTTGTATTGAACCGTTTCGGTACGGGGCTTTCGGTTCGGTACGGGGGTGTACCGAACGAGTTTCTAAGCTAAAGTGTTAACAAGCTGCTTTGCTCCTTCTGCTTCTGTCTCAGCATGCAGCATTGTCCCACCCACACAGCCATCTGATTGGTACACACAAAGCATTATCAGCCAATCAGCAGTGCGTATTCAGAGCGTTAGCAGCCAATCAGCAGTGCGTATTCAGAGCGCATGTAGTCAGCGCTTCAGCGTCGAGCAGATAGGTGTTTAGCAGGTGAGCATCAGGCAGCGGACTCTCCCCAAATGATAATAAACACCTCCCAGTCAACTACTAGTAACATCACTATGAGCCTGTTGACCTTCTAGGAATATAAACTGCAGCTCAGCTCACTCACAGTCCTGGCTTGAGGTGAAGGCTAATTACCTCTCAGTTCCAGCCACATCGACCCCTTCTGAGCGCCTATTTTCAGCTGCTGGGAATATTGTAAACAAGAAAAGAACCAGAGCATGTAGACATGCTAACCTTTCTTCATTACAACTGTTAGACACTCACTGGAATGAGTAGAATTGGTTATTGTGTACTGTGTTGGACTGGATGTTTATTTTGCACATTTTAAAAGCAATAATTAATGTTTACAGTGCTCCAGAATATCTAGATTGGCACTTTTTTGTATTGGATGTTTATATTTATTTTTGCACATTTTAGCAAATAAGCAATACTTTCACTTTTGTTGAAATGTTTACACTGTTGTTACAGAATATTTCGTTTTGCACTTTTTTGTATTGGATGTTTATCTTTATTTTTGCACAGTTTAAAGCAAAATAAGCAATACTTTTACTTTTGAAATGCTTATACTATTGCAGAATATTAAGATTTGCACTGGATGTTGACTTTTATATTTGCACATTAAAAAGCAAATAAGCTACTTTTAATTTTGTTAAATGTTAAAAGTTTTAAATGTTTACATTGTTACAGAATATTTAGTCATGTTGTTGTCAATGTTGACTGAGTGGCCGTACTTCTTTTTTGTAAATAAAAGCCATGCCTTTTGAAAAAACTGGCCTACATTTATTTTTTCATCTTCATTTTGAATAAAAAAATAATCGATAAAGGGAAAAATAATCTATAGATTAATCGGAAAAAAATAATCTATAGATTAACCGATTAATCGAAAAAAATAATCTATAGATTAATCGATAGAAAAATAATCGTTAGCTGCAGCCTTACAGTAGTTAGCCGAGTCATTGCGCAATCCATGGTGAGGCTCAACTGGCTGGTGACTCACCGCAAGTCCCTCCGCAGTATTTGAACGGCAAATGTGAAAATTCAGCGATTTTGAATAAAAATAATCTAAAACTGGTGAAGTTAAATGGAAAATAAACTTATAGTATAATCACTGGATACATATAACAATTTAATTATTTTTTTTCTTTTTACATTTTTTTTCTTTCCATGATGGCACGTGAGGCCCCGCCTCACCTGCCTCCAGTGACTGCACGTCATTGGTATGTATGTATGTATGTATATGTCTTAATTAGATTATAAAAATACAAAAAAATAGTGCTCGATACCGTGGTAGAGCGTAATATGTATGTGTGGGAAAAAATCACAAGACTATTTCATTTCCACAGGCCCGTTTCATGAGGGCCTCCTCAATCATCATCTCCTGATGATTGAGGAGGCCCTCAATCATCGGGCCTGTGGAGATGAAATAGTCTTGTGATTTTTTCCCACACATACATATTTATGTATGTATGTATGTATGTATGTATGTATGTATGTATGTATGTATGTATGTATGTATGTATGTATATATATGTGTGTAAGTATATATGTATGTATGTATGTATGTATGTATGTATATATGTGTGTATGTATATGTGTGTGTAAGTATATATATTTGTATGTATATATGTATGTATATACGGTATGTGTGTGTATATATATATATATATATATATATATATATATATATATATATATATATATATATATATATATATATATGTGTGTGTGTGTGTGTGTGTGTGTGTGTGTGTGTGTGTGTGTGTGTGTGTGTGTGTGTGTGTGTGTACAACTGTGTACATACTGCAGGTGACAAAGTATATTGTTCATTTGAACATTTAAACATATTTTTCTTTACTTTACGCCCTTATGCTCTTATTTTCAATTTTTTCAAAGTTTTTTTTATTTTTTTTTTCATTTGTCGCAGGCCGCTGTTTGGATAAAACTGATTTATGCTTTTATTACTTGAAGTACATCGAAGCGGAACTACAAATGAATAGGAAGTCCCACCGGAAACACATCCAAAGATGTATGAATGTCTGCAAAAGTGCTACCTCCTTTGATTTTATCCGGCGAAGCCGTCGTCGTATGACATTCCCTAGAAAACTGCCAACGTGTGAGGGGACTTCTGTGTTTTAAAGAACGCAATATAAAAACATAGTTTTGGAAATATCATCGGTTTAAGAAAAGAGAGCGTCCGGCATGTCCATACAGGCAGTTCGTGTGTGAATACCCGGATGAAACTGGCGGCCATCTTTACTCGTTTTCCCTGCCGGTTGGGCGGAACACCATCACTCGACCCAGTGGGTTTCTAGGAACTGCTGACAGATTAGGCATTACCCTGCACATTATTCGTGACTTTCAACAGTTCCCTACCTACAGCTCTATTCACCATGGCAGACAGAGATGATTACGTTTATCAGGCTAAACTCGCCGAGCAAGCCGAGCGATACGACGGTAAGCACACTTCATGACTGGCTCGGAATGGGCTATGCTAGCTAGCTGCTACTGTTAACAGAGCGGTGATGTTCTCAGGTAGCGTCATGTTAGTCGTTGCTATCAATGCAGGTGCGTTTGTATGGCTATTTATATATGGTACCCTGTCTGGAAAATAGCATCACCAAACACGCACTACTGGCATTGCCGGTGACCCAAAAGTCTAAAGGGGTTAAACTGAAGTTACTTTACAGCGGCTACCTTTTAGCGAAAGGGCTACAACAAAATGGCGGATCAGTAGAGCGTGAGCTGTCAGGAGTTGCCTCCCTGCACCACCGTGACTCTGGAGTTAAACACTGGCGCTACTAATTCCCTACATGCGGCAATTACATTTCTTATAGTAATTAGTGCTGTGTAATTAATCAAACATTTTAAACAGTTTCGTTGTTAGCTTCGTTAAGTACATTGTGTGGAAGTGGGAGGTGTGGCTGTTAACTTGATGGGGTGTTCCCTCTCCCTGTGTTCTCCTGGCTGCAAAGTGCAGCTCGATGGTCGAAAAACGAGCGCATCAGCCTCCACTCCCTGATGCGGTTCACCCCGTTGGACTGTCATACCATTACAGGTCTTTTGCGGCGGCTGTTTTTAGACGCATGCCTGCGCTTCGGTCTTACGTTGCCCAGTAACGTTAAAATGAATGTGCCATGACTCACTCACGGGATTTGGAGCAGCGTATTTAAAGAGCGATTGATGGTCTACTGAGGACATGGCAACCTGTCTGGAATGTGTTCAAGTTAGCATGGCTTTCTCTAATACGTTTATAAATCTTTTGTTGTCTGCTACAAAGGTGTGTTAGTGCCATGCTCAATGTGTATAGAGTGTGAATGTTGTCTATGGCCCCGTTTACACTAAGCCGGCTAAGGTTATTCAGGGTAAATCCAACCTAACATTATCCTTGTCCACACACAACAATGCCACCGTTTAAGACCTCCTGCCTCCGCCCGCCGACGCAACGCGATCTAATACGCATGCGCGGAAAATGCGCATGTCTGCTTTGTGTGCAAGTTCTTACATTTAACTTATCTGAACAATATCCAGTGTTGTGGTATTTGAATGAACTGGAATCCCAGTGTGCTGTGGGGCCCTATTGTAGTGAATCACACCTGAGCCATCATAAATTAATCACATCTTTATTAGACACAAACAATGTGATAAAGAACATTTTACATCAATCAAACTAGGGATGTAGATATCTGGTCAGGACACTCCTCACTCTTTTGCTCTCACCTTCATTGTCCATTCGTTTTGGT
The DNA here is from genome assembly GCF_033978785.1 of Entelurus aequoreus. Lineage (NCBI taxonomy): Eukaryota > Metazoa > Chordata > Actinopteri > Syngnathiformes > Syngnathidae > Entelurus > Entelurus aequoreus. The sequence continues at coordinate 45,485,971 of NC_084743.1, forward strand.
GACTTTATATACTGTGGACCTTAGACGTTGAGTCCACGACATGCATGGCGGACAATAACTGATACAGTCTGCTTTGCCAGTCCAAAATCATTCACTGTTTTCCATAGCCTTCCCTCGTCAGCCAGGTAATACAAAGCACACGCTACCTTTTTTATTACATCCACGGGAGCGCGCATTCTCGTTGTCTCTCCTTCGACAAATGGACAAAGTTTTTCGGTAAGTAGAATCACAGCTGACCCGGACATTCCAAAATTCTCTTGCCGTCTGAGAAGTGTTGTATCCCAAATAGCTGCAATCGCTTTCTCTTAAGGTATTCATGTGTGATTTCCACAAGCGTCTGTACATGTAGAAGAAGGAAAAACACGGGCATGTCTGGATGATTCTCCTTCATATTTCCAGTGGTTAGCTCCGAGTTACAAAACCGCTTTATTATGAAGCTGGCTGTGGCGTGTTCTTTAAGATGTTCATTTCTGTGTGGAGCGCTGTCTTTATGGCATCACTTCCTTTGTGGGGTGCGGCCTTTCTGGCATCACCTCCTCTCCGTACTCAGTTTGCAAACAATCAATGAGTCCATACAAAGCTAAGTGCCGGAGATTCAAGAAATGCATGGCGCACTTAGTAAAAAATTGTCCGAGGAAGGGGGCCTTAAACAATGGTTTAGTGTGGCTGAAACGGTGCTTAGGCTAAATAATTATTTGTTTAAGGGGTTAAACAACTTACTGTAGACATGGCCTATGTTTTGGCCCTGTGATTAGGTGGCGACTTGTCCACAGTGTACCCCGCTTTCCGCCCCAGTGACCCAGAGAGGGATAAGCGGTAGAAAATGGATGGATGGATGGATGGATGATTTTACCCTCTCAAAATTCTTCACAAAATATCCCATAAAGGCAACATGAAAAAAACTTTTCCCGCTAAAAAACACCCCCTCAACTTGATGCTGACACCATCCCTGACTGTCTGGATGCTATTGGCCTAGTGATGAGCAATGCTTGCGTTGCTTCAAATGACGCCTGGCATTCACAGCAAAGAGTTCAATTGTTGTCTCATCAGATCAGATAATTTTTTTCACATGGTCTTAGAATCCTTCAAGTACCTTTTGGCAATCACCAGATGGGCTACAATGTGCCTTTTTTTTTTTTTTTAAATTAAGGAGTGCCTCCTGTCTTACTAACATAATAAATATAACTCTAGCATCCAGAACATTTTAAGGATAAGAAAGTCACTGATACATTTTGTGTGTTAATGCTGAAATCAATCTAGTGTAGGTCAATATGTGCTAAGATATACCGGTATGTGTTATGTTATAGGTAACAAAGCAAATTATTGTAATATTAAATATTATATCCACACAGGTTAAATCAAAGCAACCGATGAAACCTCCATAACTACAGGAGAAGTCCAGTACCCTCGATTCAACCTTGGTGGATTACCATGACCTAGGAGAGGTTGCGAATATGCACAGATAAATAATAAATTTTTTAGTATATGCCAAGGGCTAATACATACAGTAAATGAATACCAGATGTGGCCCAAAAATGCTCCCTGGCTGTACACCAGACAACCTTGGTATACAATCAGTTTTTGATACAACTGTTATAGGATGCCAGGCATTAGAAAATGGATGTGATACAAAAGGGGTTTTAACAGGTAGCTCGCCACCTGATTTTGAGAATCTCATCATAGTGCCAAAGAATATTTGCTTCAAGTCTAACCACAAACACATCATCTCCACCGTGTAGCTCGTGGTGGCAACATCATGTTGTGGGATGTCCTCAGCTCAGGCTCTGGAAGGCTTGTAAAAATAAAGAGGAACATGAACGCAGAAAACAATTGGCAAATCCTGGACGATGGCCTGTTTCAACCTGCAAGATAACTAACTACGCCTTGGCAGAAGATTCATTTACCAGCAAGACAACGACCGCAAGCATACGGTAAAAGATGCACATTCTGCCAAGTCAGAGCCCGGATTTTAATCCATCCATCCATTTTCTACAATGCTTATCCTCATTAGGTTTGCAGCTCAGATGTCAATCGAATCAATCATTTGTGGCTGGACTTGAGAAGTCTTGACATAGTTGTTTTGCAAAATGGAATGGGTAAAATGGCAGTGTTCAGATGTGTACTTGGGCCTGTGATTGCAGTCAAAGGGGTTATTATTTATGCAGTCATTTACTTTACTGTATATATTTCTTATTGAAAGCAATTGGCAAAAATCAATTTTCACTTTGACATAAAAGGAGCTTTCATTGCAAATTCCTGTCAAATTAAATTGACTATGATTTCATTTATAAAAGGCAGAAACATTCAAGTTGGGGTGAATACTTTTGCAAGCCAATGTACATCTAATAGTTACGAAAGTTGGCAATCCCTGATATACAGGGAGTTATCAAGTGAATAACTGTTAAATGGGTCTTCCACACAGAGATGGTGTTGTTCATGAAGAATGTGGCTGGCATGGATGTGGAGCTCACAGTGGAGGAGAGGAACCTACTATCAGTGGCTTACAAGAATGTGATTGGGGCTAGAAGAGCTTCCTGGAGGATAATCAGCAGCATTGAACAGAGGGACGAGAGCAAGGGGGAAGAGGAGAAACTGAAGATGGTCAAGGATTACAGGAAAACGGTAAAACTTTCCCCTCTAAATATAATGTAGTAAATGATAATCTTTTACCATCCGAGCACACATTGTACCGCGTTTGCTTCTCATTTCTAAGTGTCTTAATATCTACGGATGTGACATCACAAGTTCTCATTATTAATACACATGATGAGATGCTACTGAATAGACTGCATCTGAGTCATAGTTGGGAAGTTGTGCACTCTCTTGCTTCAATTAAAGGAAATAAGAGATGGCTATTTCTCAGGCAGAGGCCATTTCTCAGGCAGAGGCCAGAGTGTGTCACATAGATAGGAGAGGTCGCTAGACTGCGTTAAATAGCTTATTGGGCAATTCTCCTGGAAGCCTTACACTGGATTTCCACTGGACGCGAAGCGGCCGCAGAACGGCACCCGCACGGTAGCGGACTCTTTCCATTTTTATCCAAGTCAATGTGTCCGTTTCCACTGCCTGCAGAACGTCAACAGCATGTCGTTGACGTTCCGCATTCCAGGGCTAAATATACGCAGAGCTTCTATACTTGCTGGATGCCGCAATCTGTTCAATTAAGCTAAAAACTGTTTGTGTTGGACAGGAAAGTAATGCACAAACACCAAATAAATTATCCGGTTTACTTTCAAAATAAAACACTCGTTTTTAGGGCGTATCATATTTTACACTTTGAAGCGTCCTAATGGACGTCGACAGACATGAAGTCAACTTTTCAAATTGTTTCAGATGTAATTTCACCTCCTTGACATACATGGATGAGGACATGCTGATTCTGGAGGTCCAAAATTAAAGAATAATATACAGTAGGGGCGCCCATTACGTCGATTGTGAGCTACCAGTGGATCGCGGAGGGTGTGTCAGTCAATCACCAGACAGGCATTAAAAATAGTCTTAAAAATTAGCGATCGTCAATGACATTCGCGGCACCCGAGGATCTTGTGAGATGACGCTGCATGCTGCAAGGTCAGTATTAAAAAAAACAAAACGATGATAGGAAGGCGAAAAACAGTTTTTTATTAAACAGACTCTCACGCCGTACATGCCGTCAAAAGCCTGAAGACCGACAGCGCAGTTCCTGTCTTCAGAATAAAAGTGATACCTGACTGCGCTAACAAAATAAAAGTCTCAGAAAGCTCGCACACACAAGCTAGCGAGCTACAGAGTTCGCAGTCAATGTATTTCTTGTAAAGTGTTTAAATCGAGTATGGCAACTGGACAAATAAGATGCCAAAAACCAACCACTTTCATTTTTTTTATCGTGTTCTGTTTGTGTTGTGTTGTGTTTGCTCGGTTCTCGTATTATCTTTTAACCTGCCCATTGTACAGCACTTTGGCTACCCCTGTGGTAAATTTTAAATGTGCTTTATAAATAAAGTTGATTTGATTTGATGTGGTATTGGACAGAAAGGAGAAACATTTTTTATCTCCATAATGTAAGTTCGAAAATGTGGAAGTTATCAGCACTACTGCGAATCTTGTCTGATTCTTATCAATGCAAGTCATCAGAATAAGGTAATACACCAATTTATATTTTTGTCTTCATGAAAGAAAGGAATCTATATCTTATGGTTTTAGTTTATTTCGAACATTCATACAATTACAACATGATACATGCGTTAAACATGCTTGTATTTTTATTAAACACCTTTAACATGTTCACAAAAAACATCTGTTTCATAAATAACTATAAATTATTATATATATATATATATATATATATATATATATATATATATATATATATATATATATATATATATATATATATATATATATATATATATATATATATATATATATATATATATATATATATACAGCTGCATTCGGGCGGTGGGCATATGCATACATACGTACGTATATATATATATATATATATATATATATATATATATATATATATATATATATATATATATATATATATATATATATATATATATATATATATATATATATACACGTACGTACGTATGTATGCATATGCCCACCGCCCGAATGCAGCTGTATATATATATATATATATATATATATATATATATATATATATATATATATACGGTGGGCATATGCATACATACGTACGTATATATATATATATATATATATATATATATATATATATATATATATATATATATATATATATATACGTACGTATGTATGCATATGCCCACCCTTTTGGGGTCGCTGGAGCCTATCTCAGCTGCATTCGGGCGGTGGGCATATGCATACATACGTACGTATATATATATATGTATGCATATGCCCACCGCCCGAATGCAGCTGAGATAGGCTCCAGCGACCCCAAAAGAGACAAGCGGTAAATTTTATTTGGTACACGGTGTGTACTATCTATCACTATCTAGTGTGACCAGTAGATGGTAGTCACACATAAGAGATATTTGTAGACTGCAATATGACGCCAGTAAACAACACCAAAACTTTAAATGTTCCATTGAGAATATAGAACATTACCCACGGCGGGCGCTCAAAATCTGTCAAAATGTTTTAGTACGGTTTTGGTAAGCTATGAAGCCGCACTGCTTGATGGATTGTCGGCTACCGTAGTCAGACATACGAGTATTATTATGGTGTGTGTATAAGGACCCCAAAATGGCACCTATTAGCAGACATATTATCTGGTGTTTTGTTTTGCAATATAATGCAAAACCTACTTTTCTTACCTTCTGGTACCTACTGCTGTGTATTTGGGATCTGTATAAGTCCTGAAAATGTGCGCGCGTTTGCCATTGTAGTCTACGACACCGTAGTCGATAAGGTTCTTCTTTTTCTCTATCTTCTTGTTATGGGGCATTCATCCTCCACTGTTGCCATTTGTAATATAAAGTAGCGTAAAGTTCTAACTTATATCTGTCATTGGACTCGCTATAGAACGCTAAAAACTACCTGTGTAGTGTGTTTACATTATTCACCCACGGAACTTTAGTTACTAGACAGTTTCAGTCGGATGTTTTTTCCACGGGACACATTTACGACGTTGTTGTTGTTGCACTAGTGAGCCACGGAGGAAGAGATGCTGCTCCGTTATTGTGCACTAGTGAGCCACGGAGGAAGAGATGCTGCTCCGTTATTGAATTAACTAAAGTCTGAATGTCATTAAAACATTTAGCTCCATCTTTTGACACTTCTTCGACTCCAGTCAAAGCACGCTAGACGACAGGGAGAAAATGCTGAAGAAGGTGAGCCATGTAAATAAGGCTGCCCACAAAACGGCGCATCCTGAAGCGACTGTCAGAAAGCGACTTGAAGATTCTTTGTAAAACAATCTATGAACCATTTTCACCAAAGAACTACCATTACATGTTATGTAGACAACAAGGAAGTGTTTTACATTTAGAAAAAAATCATAATACGACCCCTTTAATGCGCCTTATATTCCGGTGCACTTTTTGTATGAAAATTAAACTGAAGGCCAATGCGCCTTATAATCCGGTGTGCCCTATGGTCCGGAAAATACAATATTTATATATTGGTCATTCGAAAAGTAGCTCGCCTTCCTCGCCTGCTGAAAATTTGCTGGCACCCCTGATATACAGGCACATCCTATGCAGCTATATGGGGTCAAATACCAGCTGATATGGGGACCGGGAAAGCAGGGGAATGGTTGGTGACATGCTCGCCTGGGATGATGTTACTGTTGTATTGTTGCTTGCTAATCACAATAAAGTTGTTTATCAAGGAAAAACTATTGTCGGTATTGCCGTTCAGCACCTGCTATTAACGGCAGGACCGAGTTTATTTGCTTCTGCTCCTCTGGAAGAACAGAATAAACTGTTTCTGCTTCGCTTTATTACACCTTCCCTTATCAAATGATTACACGCGTATTCGCGAGATCTCGTAAAAGTTTGCACTATTTCGCTGCACGACGCAGCCGCAACAGTACAGCGGTGGGGATTGCCGGACTGTGGATGGTGGTACTGTTCCGTGGCCGATTCGTTCAGCAGCCGTCCCGCATTCAGTGGAAATCCGGTGTTAGCCTTATTTAGATGTCTGTCTAAATCTGAGTAATATAATGACAAGACATAAACGTTATTAGTAAGTTCACCTAAATTAGTATGGTATAGGAAATATGACTTTTTGTTAGGTTGTAGAGTTGTACGATATACCGGTACTCACAAAGTACCACGGTACTAATGAATTTAAAATGGTACTTTACTGCCTTTTAAAAAAATACCGGTACTGCTTTTGATCTGCATGCTGCCGTGCGGGGGTGATGTACAGAGCGGAGGATCGTGTTGAGTTTGTCAGCGCGCACACACTCACAGAGCGCACAAGGAGAAACACCGTGGGGAGGAAAAATGGCAAATAAAGGCAATTGTACTGGTTAATGAAGAGGGTGCATGAAGCGCAATATGAAGGTATTTGGGCTTCAAAACTATCGATCAAGGGACGCTTTAAACACCAAAGTGCCACGCTGCAAGCGTTGCTTTAAAACATGCCTGGCCAAAGGTGGCATGATGAAGTATTATCACTTGCTTCAAAGTTAGTTAAGCAATTAAATAATAAGCAGTCAGATCGACAGGCACCCCTTTTGTGCACATATAGATATGTAGAGGCGCACACAACTGCTTGGCTTGATGCCAAATATTAGCTGAGTCCAAAACGCCCATGCACGTAATGTTAACTATTGCAAGTGAAATTACTTAATTTTGTAACATATTATTATAATTTGTGTTTTATCTTTAACAATGTGTGTTTTACCTGCTACATGTTTTACTTGTGTACTTTTAGCTATAGTATTGTTTTTAGTATTTAAGTATGATTTTATGTCTTAAAGCATAGACCAAGAGTGGCAACCATTAATCATGAAGCATAATGTCAAGAAACTTTCTATTATATTTTAACCTACTTCTTGATTATGGCAGGCAGTATTTAATATATAAAAGTGTTAAGTATTTTTTTGAAGGCAACAAGAAAAGCCCAATTTGTTTAATGTCTTTAAATTTTTATTTTAATCTTCTAAAATTGTTCTTTGAGTGCAATAAGAACCATATTGTATTTTTTATTCCACATATTGTAAGATTTTTGTCAAAATGAAGCCAAAATGAACTTTTTTTGTGTATCAAAATACATTTTGGTACCGGTACCAAATTGTTGGTATCGGGAAGACCGTATTAGGTTGTATGATTTTTTTTTTGCATACATCTTTTATGGTAGGTTGAGGAAGAGCTCAAGTCTATATGTGATGACATTTTGGATGCACTGGAAAGGCACCTTCTCCCCTCTGCTGTTGCTGGAGAGTCAAAGGTCTTCTACAACAAAATGTAAGTGTGTGCATTCTAACTTGGAGGATCTCCTTGATGTATGTATCATGTTGTTTTTTGGGGGTGCCAAAATTGACACACAAATAATTATAACAGTAAAACATATTGGATTGTAAGATATAGTTTAAAGCATCACAACTAACCAAGATAGACAAGCACCGACCGTTGGATGAACACAATTGGAGTGTCAACTAAAGATTCAATAGTACGAATTCCTCATGGTTCGGTACGTATCTTGGTGCAGTAATACTGTCATAATACTGCTTATCTTTTGAAATGTAATTTCTTTTCAAATCATAAACTACAAATTGCAGACAGGTAATTATTTAATGTTTACTAAACACGTTTTCATTGGTGTTTTTTCAAGCTAAGTTAGCTTATCTATTAGCATGCCTGCTCCTGGTTTTCTCTCGTTGTGTAACATGATTAGCCTCATCCTAGTAATGAGGTGATGATACTTGATAATGATATATAAGACAGTGTTTCTTAACCATTGGGACATGGTGCATTATTGGGCCGAGAGCGCCCTCTGGAGGGTTGCCAAAAATATGTTTATCACCGGTGGCCCCGACTCCCCAGTTAAACATTTTATTTATTTCAAGTCCGATGCTATTTTTAACTTTTATTACCAATCTGAAAACAAACGGCACAATTCCAACAAGTTTTACCTGCCGTGCACACACTTTCATCTCCGTGAGTCCGTGCTTCCTCAGACACAAAACTCTTCCTCATTCTCCGCCAATCACCTTTCAGGTATAGACGGTGTGTTTGCAAACATGGGAAAAACTAACTTCAAGTCCAAACCACACAAACATAATACATTACCACCAGCAGGTCGTTACAGTTTGAATGCATACATATATCCTATTATTTGCGCACTATTGACAAGTGATGTACCGAAAACTGGACCACCGAAAAAGACTTTGATTACCAAAAACAAAACGCAAGCCATTGTCTGGAGCGTTGTCAGCATTTCTGTGATGTGGACATAACTTTAATATATCCCAGATATATCCCGCGGACAGCTATCTACAATATGTGCAAATATTAAGCGGACAGTGGCGGCGTTGAAGGAAAGAAAGTCCAACTGAAGAAGCAGCGCAAAGCAAGTGTGATGTCATGCTCGCTGCAGCTTGCCTCTTTAGTCAGGGACATCAAGGGGCAAAAGTAGAGTCTCTAAACACAAGTACATTATGTAATGACACCAGAACAAGATGCTATATTTGTTGATAGTCGTTTTTAATTTTTAAAAAAAATAAGTAATTCAAAGTCCTAGAGTGACACTTGAAAAATTCACAAAGTACATTGTACAATAAGCAACAACAATTGAAAATATGGCAAAACGATATAAACAATATAGGTTAATACTAATTAATAACATATTTGTTTTTAAATGTATGTATACATTTTTTTGCCTTTTTATCCAATCCAATCAATTTTGTTAATATAGCACATTTCAAAAAACTAAGTTTCACAAAGTGTGGTACACAAAATAAAACACATTTGAAATCAGGATAAAATTAGAGAAAGTCAATTGTAAAAAACAGTGATTTTATTTTATTTTTTAAAAATCATATCATATACAAATTATTCAATGACTCATGTTGGCCACGCCCAGGACCACGCCCCCACCGCTGCAGGTATCTTGGCAGTCGAGGGGAAACCTTGAATGTTCAAAATATATCTGAAATTAAATAAATACAATTCCAAATCACATAGTGGCATGACATACGACATTCAAATCAAACAGCATTTTTGTAGCAAGGTAAATAGCACAAATGAGATTACTAAAATTCAAATAAAAGCAAAATGGTGTCTCTCTGGTCTGCAGTACCAAAATACAATTTCAATAAAAGTGCTGATTTTAACGAATGAATAAAACATTCTCATCACCATGAATGACAGAGTCAATAAATGAATTGTTCCCAAAATGTTCTCATCTGAGCATCAACTAAATTAAATGAACTGAGTCAATCAATGTGAAACTTTTAGTGTATTTAGCTACTGTATTAGCACAAAAATTAAACATAGCTAACACAGTGGAGAAAAGCAGCATCTCGTTGGAAGCGCGATTTATGCGCAGATGCCATTCGGTCATAACTAAATGGCGGCTGCCATTCAACGTAATTTTCATCACCACCCCCGGACTATGCTTTTATTTATTTCATTACAGCCCCCCTGATCTTAACCAGAGTTTGTTATTGTACTTAGTGCCCGTCACAGATTGTCCATAACAAACACCATTTTCAAACATAAGGGTGTCCGTAGGTGCACTTGGCACCAGGACACCCAAGGCCGCGGTTCGATGATCGACTATGTGGTTGTATCATCAGATTTGCAGTCTCATGTTTTGGACACTCAGGTGAAGAGAGGGGGCGGAGCTTTCAACCGATTACCACCTGGTGGTGAATCAGCTCCGAAAGAACTTTAAACATGTTACGAGGGAGGCGCTAGACATTGAGTCCGAGTGGGCCATGTTCCGTGACTCTATTGTGGAGGCAGCCATTAGGAGCTGTGGCCGCAAGGTGGTCGGTGCCTGCCGTGGCAGTAATCCCAGAACCTGCTGATGGACACCAGTGGTGAGGGATGCCGTCAAGTTGAAGGAGGAGTCGTATCAGGTCCTTTTGGCTCATGGGACTCCGGAGGCAATGGACAGTTAACAGGCCAAGCGGTGTGCGGCTTTGGCAGTTGCAGAAGCACAATCTCAGACATGGGAAGAATTCGGAGAAGCCATGGAGAACAACTTCCGGACGGGTTTGAAGCGATTCTGGACCGCCATCCGCCGCCTCAGGAGGGGGAAGCAGTGCACTGTCAACACCATGTATGGTGGGGAAGTTGTGCTGGTGACGTCAACTGGGGATGTTGTGGATTGGTGGAAGGAACACTTTGAAGACCTCCTTAATCCTACTTACACGGCTTCCAATGAGGAAGCAGTGCCTGGGGATTCTGTGGTGCACTCTCTTATATCTGGGGATGAGGTTGCCAAGGTAGTTAAAAGCTTCTTGGTGGCAGGGTCGGATAGTCGAACCACGGATCCAGGAGGAGCAGTGTGGTTTTCGGCCTGGTAGTGAAACTGTGGACCAACTCTATACTCTCGGCAGGATCTTAGAGGGTGCATGGGAGTTTGCCCAACCAGTCTACATGTGTTTTGTGGACTTGGAGAAGGCATTCGACCGTGTCCCTTGGGAGGTCCTGTGGAGAGTGCTCAGAGTATGGGGTGTGGGACCATCTGATTGTGGCGGTCCGCTCACTGTATGATCAATGTCAGAGCTTAGGCCGCATTGCCGGCAGTAAGTCGGGCCCGTTTCCGGTGGGGGTTGGACTCCGCCAGGGCTGCCCTATGTCACCGATTTTATGGACAGAATTTCTAAACGCAGACAGAGAGAAACTGCGCTTGTCCAGTCTGCTAACAACAAGGTTTTTTTTGCCAGTTACTGTGATTAAATACGACTTGTTCACAATGTTGTAATTTTTCATGGGAAAAATGAGGTGCGTCCACGCATGGATCGTGAATTTAGTGCGTCCCTTCAGATTTTAATGCGGCACAGAAGTAGGATGTGTACCTTGCGACATCACTAAATATGTCTAAATTTAGTTCGAAACGTACTCCAGCTCATAAACTTACAATAAAACATGCTTTTATTTTGTCAAAGTATGATTTTGCAGCCGTATTTGACGCACTCTGATGCTACATTCATGCTGTGTTCAGCAGGCTCTAAAACACGCACCTGACGGCGCAAGAAACATAAGAAAAATACACAGCAGGACCAAAAAAATAACTTACTACCCTCATTTTGCCATAATCTTCATTAGCATTTCACCAACAATCACAGAGAAACTATAGTTTTTGTGTGAAGTATGTCAACTGTAGTAGCTTCCTCCAAAATGTTGTTTGTAATCACTGTGCTACACCTATGCTTTTAGACTATTACACCCAAAATGTGTTTTATACTCTTTCAATGTCTACTCTGTCTATTTGTATTTGTGTTCGACTTTCTCTTCTGCTGTTACGAATAGCATTATCTTAGTTTTACTGAGATTCAAGGGTAGTCTGTTTTTGTCAAACCATGTAACGGTTATCAACATTTATCATTAAATCCCTAAAAACGTATGTGTGTTTTTGTAATATATTTGTTTATTACTAAATTCAGTTAATTCCAATGAGTTTGGAAAAACTGGATATTTTCTTATTTTTCAACAGATTTTTTTTTAATTCACAAAAGAATATGAACAACAGGTTAAAAAAAATAAAAATAACTACAATCTAATGGAAATAATATAATTAAAATGGGAAGGGGACATAGCTACATATTTTATGTTTTGGATGGAGTTGACACAGTTTACCTATACTTTTAATATTTCCTTATTTTTTATTTAAAATATACAATTTATTTAATAATCATATTTTCTTAATACATCTTCAAGATATAACTAATTAAATGTTTCTATTTAATCTCTGATATAGGCAAGTATTTTTTTTTTTACATTTCTGTGTCAGGGTTCATTTCTAGGATTTTATAGTGTGTGCTAGGGTTTTTCAAATCAGTTTAATTGCGGTTATTTTAGTATGTTAAATTAGTAGTGGCTGGTTTCAATTTGTGCATTATATATCTCTAACACGCCTATTTTCTGGTTGTATATTTCCTTATATACAGTATATATAATATTTATATAGTGTTTTTCACCTCTTCCCAAAAGCTAATTGTAATATCAGCAAAGAAAACTTATTTCATTTTGATGTTTGTTTTTGAACGTAGTAATACTGCCCAGGGGAGTTGTAGGTACTATGGTGAAGTTTTTCAATGTAGCTTAACTTTCTGCCCACAATACATTTTTATGCTTGTCCCTAATTAAGGCCACATTTCCTTTTGTATAATTCTAGGAAGGGTGACTACTACAGGTACCTGGCAGAGTTTGCCACTAGCAACAGCAGAAAGGAGGCAGCAGAGAACAGCTTAGTGGCCTACAAAAGTGCTTCTGATCTTGCCATGGCTGAGCTGCCTCCCACACATCCCATTCGCCTTGGACTCGCTCTCAACTTCTCTGTCTTCTATTATGAGATCCTCAACTCACCTGATCGAGCTTGCAGGTTCTTGTTCTTTATTTCCAATGTTTGATAGTCTTATTTTTTAAATCATATAATCCAAATATAAGTAGTCAATAGTAATTACCAACCAGGTAGATTTTTTGTGACATGAAATAGAACAATAATTTAGGATGTATGGCAAGTGATTTTGATCAAAATTGGTAGCAAAAGACCACGGATTCAAATATGTGCCAACAAAGTTACTGTATTTCAACTCAGGTTGGCGAAGGCTGCTTTTGATGACGCTATTGCAGAACTGGACTCTCTGAGTGAAGACAGCTATAAAGACTCCACACTCATCATGCAGTTGTTACGTGACAACCTAACACTATGGACTTCAGATATGCAGGGAGAAGGTAAGGCAGATACATTTCATTTCTGAAAAACTGAAGAAAGTGTCCATAACTTGAAGCTGAGAAATTAACATGGCAGTTGCTAGTTTACTTCCAATGTACCTAAAACCTATGTATACATCAGGGTTTCCTCTAAATTGTCAAAATACCTGTGGCAGTGGGGGCGTAGTTAGAGTTGTGATCAATATGACGTCTACACATGATTTGCTGTGATGCATATATTCTTTACAAAGGCAAAAAAAGATGTTATTACCGTATTTTTCAGACTATAAGTCGCTCCGGAGTATACGTCGCACCGGCCGAAAATGCACAATGAAGAAGGAAAAAAACATATATACGTCACACTGGAGTCTAAGTCGCATTTTTGGTGGACATTTATTTGATAAAATCCAACACCAAGAATAGACATTTGAAAGGCAATTTAAAATAAATAAAGAATAGTGAACAACAGGCTGAATAAGTGTACGCCATATGACGCACAAATAACCAACTGAGAACTTGCCTGGTATGTTAACGCAACACATCATGGCAAGAGTCATTCAAATAACTATAACACATAGAACATGCTATACGTTTACCAAACAATCTGTCAATCCCGATCGCTAAAGCCGATGAAATCTTCCTCCCCGGTGTCGCCTCTGGTATGTCCTTTCTTTCTGCCGTTCTCTGCTGCATATTTCACTACGTCCAGCTTGTAATCTGCAGTATATAATTTCCTTTTCGGTGCCATTTTAGTTCAGCCCTTCTCAGTTTTTATAAATTACCGCCAATGTTGATGTGATCCATTTTAATAGCTGCGGCAGTAGCATATAGCAGTTAGCATCCCATGACCCACGATGCACTTCTGCCATGATCCTCCCCCGCCGAATTCTTATTGGTTGACGTGTAAGTGACGATTGCTGACGTGTGTGTGTGACAATTGCTGCCATTTGCTTCGTCTCTTACGCGAATGAGATAAATATTATTTGATATTTTACGGTAATGTGTTAATAATTTCACACATAAATCGCTCCGGAGTATATGTCGCACCCATGGCCAAACTATGAAAAAAACTGCGATTTATAATCTGAAAAATACGGTATACATTTCAAACAAATCTGTTAAGTATAGTATAAACATACGTTTTTCTTACTTATTGTTTTGTTCTATTTTAAAATGTATGCTGCTTATAGTACAATGTACTTTGATAAGATTTTTTTTTTTTTTTAGAGATTTCTCCAGTTATTTTAGTCACGCTTAAATAAAATTGACAGGCAACAAGTCTAGCAGTATAGAGTATATAGAGTATAGAGCTGGTCCACAGTTCCACGACCAGGACAAAAACCACACTGTTCCTCCTGAATCCGAGGTTCGACTATCCGGCGTAGCCTCCTCTCCAGTACACCTGAATAGACCTTACCGGGAATGCTGAGGAGTGTGATCCCACGATAGTTGGAACACACCCTCCGGTCCCCCTTCTTAAAGAGAGGAACCACCACCCCGGTCTGCCAATCCAGAGGTAGCGCCCCCGATGTCCACACGATGTTGCAGAGTCTTGTCAACCAAGACAGCCCCACAGCATCCAGAGCCTTAAGGAACTCCAAGCGGATCTCATCCACCCCCGGGGCCTTGTCACCGAGGAGTTTTTTAACTACCTCGGCAACCTCAGCCCCAGAAATAGGAGAGCCCACCACAGATTCCCCAGGTACTGCTTCCTTATAGGAAGATGTGTTGGTAGGATTGAGGAGGTCTTCGAAGTATTCCCTCCACCGATCCACAACATCTGCAGTCAAAGTCAGCAGAACACCATCCCCACCATACACGGTGTTGACATTGCACTGCTACCCCTTCCTGAGGCGGCGGATGGTGGTCCAGAATCGCTTCAAAGCCGTCTGGAAGTCGTTTTCCATGACTTCCCCGAACTCCTCCCAAGTCCGAGTTTTTGCCTCCGCGACCGTTGAAGCCGCCACCCGCTTTGCCTGTCGGTACGTGTCTGCTGCCTCCGGAGTCCTATGAACCAAGAGAACCCGATAGGACTCTTTCTTCAGCTTGACGGCATCCCTCACCGCTGGTGGACGGGTCCTAGGATTACCGCCACGACAGGCACCAACCACCTTGCGGCCACAGCTCATTTCTGTGTCCATAGAAATGACCAATCACGGAAGGGAATCCCTTGTCTAAGAATAAAGAAATATCTTAGAAATATTTAAGTGGACAATGGGAGTGTATATTTTGACAATAAACTACAAAATAATACAAAACAAACTTGTCCCCGCCCGCACTCACGCTACCGCTCCCTCTTCTCTCGCCCACACACTCACTGACGTCACTCACCTCACACATACGCTACTCTCATAACATTTTCTTTCCAATTCATTAATTAGGCAACTAATTTGAAACTGGTGTGGGTGGCTCTATATATACTAGCCCACTGCAGCCACATGCAGAAATCAACAAGCAATCGAAAATTATTAAATCTGTGACAAAAATAATACCTGCTCTGTCTAAACGATACCGTTTGATCAGCTGCTCGTCATCAAACAAATCCAGGACATCCTTCCGCTCCCTGAACGTTCGCACACGTCTCTCTCGCCTCAGTGCCATCCCCTGCTGGCAACTCCTAACCACTTAAGACACCTCTGAAGGTCTCTTAAATATCGTGGAGAGTAGGAGTGATTCTTAGACTTAAGAAAGTTGATAAATAGCTTTTATTCTTAAGTTTGAGAGTAGGACTAAATTTCGCAAATTCTCAGGACTTAAGTGTAAAGTGGCACTCTAAGGGGCTTGATAAATACGGCCCCTGATTTTACTTTGTCGTTGTAATTTTTTGTCCTTATGAATGTGAAATGGTCTTAAATTATTTTCAAGATCGTCTTAAAAAAGTCTTGAATTTGACATGTTGAAACCTGCAGAGACCCTGATGTGCCAGATGGCAGTAGCCAAAGGCCAATTTCCATTTGCAGATCCCAGCAGGTTGATTGGTACATCAAAGACCATTAAAAAATTACATTAAAAGACAACACCAACAGCAGACATCATAAACAGTACAATAAAATACACAGACTTGGATGTAATAATAACGTCGAGACACATACATAACAGTAGGTTGCTGCATGGACATCAGATTAGGACAGACCAGGAATAAAGTGACCATTAAAGTTAATCTATATGAGATGGTAAAGTGCATTAGTGCTAAAGTGCAAGTGTCCAGATTTGTTGCCTATAAAGTGTAGTTAGGAGGAAAATCCACTTCTTCCTTGACCTATTTAGGTAAAGTGTGGATATTATTGCACATACATTTAGAATTAACAGGTGTGTTTGCACATAGAAAATTGCACCTGAATAGTTTATCTATGTATGAAATATTGCACACGATTATGAATAATCTTTGGTTCTTTTTATTCCTTTTGGACATGTTGAACTGTTAAGGGGTTGGTGCATGTGCCTCACAATACGAAGGTCCTGAGTAGTCCTGAGTTCAATCCCGGGCTCGGGATCTTTCTGTGTGGGTTCCCACCGGGTACTCCGGCTTCCTCCCACCGCCAAAAACATGCACCTGGGGATAGGTTGATTGGCAACACTAAATTGGCCCTAGTGTGTGAATGTTGTCTGTCTATCTGTGTTGGCCCTGTGACTTGTCCAGGGTGTACCCCGCCTTCCGCCCGAATGCAGCTGAGATAGGCTCCAGCACCCCCCGCGACCCCAAAAGGGACAAGCGGTAGAAAATGGATGGATGGATGGAACTGTTAAAGTGCAAGTGCGATTGTTTTGTTGTGTTTTTTAATTTTTAACATGCTCCAAATAAATTAACAGTGTCCATGCAACTTGCTACCATCTAGTGGCAGACATTGTGTGCTACAATACATTTACTTCAAAGTGTTATAGGAGTGCACTCACACTGGGCCATCTGGATGCTCCCCTCTGTACTCCAGTGGCCTGAGCTCAAACAGCTCTACCGCATTAGCGCTTTGACCTATTAGTGTGTGCTGTCATATCACTGTACAACTTTGTTGAATTAATGCAACTTTCCTGACTTTGTGGATTATTATTAATTTATTTTGTTCTGTTTTTTTCTGTTGTACAATTTGCCTGTTACAAGGTAGCCTTAACCAGGTGTTAATGAATGCAAAAAGGGGGTGTGGTGATGGTAAAGTAGAGAAGTTTGGTAGGTTTTCAGTTTGACTGTGTTTCTTGCATACGCCATGCTGCCATCATTGCTTCCCAACACTAACCTATTTGCTTTATATCCCTCATACTTGTGCTCCATGTAACTCGATATTACTTTATTCTCTGTCCTGTGAACGGTTTTTGGATCAGATTGCGAGCATGAGTACACTAATATAACTACCGGTACCCATTATCATTTTAGCTTTATTGTTATTTCTAATATATGTATATTTCTTTTTACAGAAATTGTGCAAAATATCTGTACTCTTCCAAAAAGATGCACTATCTAAAGATTACCTTTTTTTATTCTCTCTTAAGATCATAGTATGTATTAAAATGTTCAAAAATTTCTAAACACAATTGGTTTTAAAGCGTTATTCATAACATTGCCAGGAGTTTTGATAAACATTTATATCTGTTCAGACTCCAGAGTTGCATACATTTTTGGCCAATATCTTGTATTGATGAGCAGCGATTCGTACAGCTGCGCAAAGTTTTACCCACGTTCTTTCACTTTTTATTAATGGGTTTTTATCTTGATTTTGAGTTCTGATTAGAGTTTTATGCTGCCAATTCTAATACGGATCATCCATGAGTAAGATTAGCCGATACCGATACCAATCACATGTATTAAATGTAAATTTTTCAATGTATTTATTGTGAGTGCTATTGACAATTGAACAATATCGTTGCAATATTTAACCCAGTTTTTTATTCTATTTTGTTACATACCATTGTATGACTTAAACAATTTCAGTAGCTAACTACTACTCAGTTTAATCTAACTTTTTCCAAATAACATTTTAGTTTTGCTTAAATTCAAGAATAATCTTTTTTTTTTAATCAAACCATCTGTTTCGTTTATTAAGTTCTACCATAATAGTTTTCATAACTTTCTGTTAGTTTTCCTCCAAGCAGAAGGCTCTAAGATTGTATTAACTTGAGGATTGTTTGTTTTTTCGTTTTATCCATGTCATTATACTTTATATCGGTTGAATACCTTTTGTCCAAGAACTTACCTCTGGGGTACACCACTTGATTTAATGTATCTAAGCATTCTGGTGTGTGTCCATCAGTGTTGGTCATCTTACCTTAAAAAGTAATTAGTTAAAGTTACAAATTACTTCTCCCAAAAAGTATTTGGGTTTGTAACTCAGTTACCTCATTGTAAGAGTAACTAGTGACTCAGCAAAGTAACTGAGACGTTATTTATTTATTTTATTTTATACACGATTACGTTTGATAACATCTTTAATGTTGAAGATATTTAAATTAACTGATCGAAGAATAAAAAACACTATATACAGTATTTTAAAACATTTGGCATTTATCTGAACTCAATAGTTCAGATACGTTTTTTTGACGTAATGGAGGTTTATAATTAGCTTAGGGGAGCGGCTCCACACTATGTATGGAGTAGTGTTGTCTCGATACCAAAATGTACCAATATGTATTCCGATACTTTTGAAAATAAAAGGGGACCACACAAACATTCATTACTCACCTTAAAATATATTAATGTTTCTTATTAAACTCAAAGAACAATTTTAAAGATTGAAATGAAAATTAAAAGGTATTAAACATACTGAGCTTTTCCTATTGCTCTCAAAGAACAATTTTACATATTACATATATACATATACTGCTATAATCTTGATTAGTTTAGAACAGAATAGAAAGCTTTATTGACAATGTATTAATGCTTCATGATTTAATTATTTTTGCCACTCTTGGTCTGTGCTTTTAGACCAATACAATAATTAGCAAATACTTAAAACAATACTATGGCTAAAACTACACTGATAAAACATGTAGCAGGTAAAAGACATTGTTAAAGATAAAACACAAATTGTAGGAATTTGTTACAACATTCAGTCATTTCACTTGCATTAGTTTGCGCTGCTTGAGTGGTTTTGACTGCGCTAATACTTTAGCATAAACCGTAGGAATTTGTTAAAAAAATGCAGCAAGTTATTCAGTTATTGTCAAGTGTGTACACATCAGTCAACATGTGCGAATATTTAGTGTGAACACCATTATTATTTTGAACTGCTTTAATTTTTTCGAGCGAGGAATTGACCAGTGCTGCACATTTGAATCCTCTTCTACACCAATTGACACTTTGCACTCCTCTACCTTCTGCTTGAAGACACCTCACAGGTGCTCACTTGTCCTCAGCTTTTTACCATGTTGGAATAAGTGCTATGCGGCGCAGTTTCCCGTTCTCTGCTTCACAATGTTACTGAATTTGTGGTTGCTGATGCTACTTTTGTCTTGCAGGAGAGGAAAAGAACCAAGAGACACTGCAAGATGTTGAGGATGAAGCACCGTGAGATTTTGCCACTATCAGCCAACCATTCAACACCCCTCAACCAACCAACTCTTCACACTCCTTCCTGTTTTGTTGTCTACCCCAATGTCCCTTTCCTTGCCTCCTCCTCCTCCTGCTTTCTTCAACCTCTGCTACTCCAGGACCCAGCAGGGCCTTGGAGTTGACAACTTTATCTTTTCTTCTTTTTTATTTTTTGTATTAGTCCTTATGTCATTGTAAACAATACCACTTAATTCAGTCAGGAAACACAATGTTAGAAAGATGAAAAGAAAGCCCCTGTTTTTGTTGGTTTTTCCCTCCTGGTACATGTGGTTCTGAAGGTGTTCTTTGTTTTCATTATTGTAATTTTGTTTTTGCTTTTCCTCAATATTTTTATCGGTTGCTGGATGTATTGAGAATCTTTCTTAATGTAATTACAGAAATTAACTTTTATTACTGAAAATGTTGACTATTAGTTAATGGGAGCTATTTTATCTCTTGTTTTTAGTGAAATGTCACACGAGTCATTTTAACTTTTAAATGGGCACTTTGGAGAACTGTAAGTGTCCTTTTTGTGTTGGTATTTCAGAGAACGTTGGCAAAATTTGCGATATCCAAGGGCAAAGAAGTGCTTTTACACGATAGTCATTCTGTTTGTAGGTGTCTTTGGACTGTACTTTGTGCTAAAATACTGTAACTGTACACACACGCCTGACAGTTGAGTCATCATAAGCGGTTTAGCAGTACCATGTTTTCTGGATTTTAAGCGCACCGGGATATAAGCTGCACTCACTAAATTTTAGAAGAAAAAAATTTTTCTATATCTTAGCCGCACCGGACTATAAGCCGCAGATACAGTATGTACGTGGTGAAATGAGTTACATACGCACAAATATTTTGTAAATGTTTATTTACATACCTAATTGTTTTCAAAAGGTGCATGTTACACAGTAAAACGGCTGATCAAGCAAAACAGAAGTCATCGTCATGTACCCACAAGCTGCAGAAGCTAGCTCTCCAATCCGTTTACCAGACTCAAAACCTCCACAGTGACGTTTTGGTGAATTTACTGAGACATTTGTGGAACTGAAACCGTATAAAAACAATGCAATTGTTAGTTAATATTAATTCAGACCCTTGTAAACATGTTAGCATATTGGCTAATGCCAAGGACGCTAGCTTCATTACATTACGATAGCATGCACAAATATGCATGAAAATACTCAAATGACATCACACATAGGACGGTTTAGTTAGAATATGTAGTTTGTTATACTGTAAAACTTGCAAACGTTGCTTGGAGTGATGAATGAAAAATCCATACGTCACTTGTACTTCCAGCTGACAGCATTAAACACAAGGAAATACTGTAGATGTTTACCCCGCAGCACCTGCAGTGAGCAAACTTGTCCAAAAGATGGCACCATAACACATATTTTCAATGTCTGCTTGAGTTTAATAAAAACTGAAGACAAAACATGGCCTTTAGTGAAGAAAAATCCATAAAACAGCTGCAGGGTTCAAAGCGTAGGAAAATAGTGGCTTATAGTCCGGAATTTACAGTAATTAAAAAAACAATTGTAATCAGGTCACTTGTTTGAAAAATAAGTAAATTCGGCTCGGCTTCACAGAGAATTATCAAATCACAATTAATTTTTGCTGCTTCTCCCAAACTTTCCTTTTTGATTTTTCATTGCAGTTTCCTGTGCTTTTCTTCTTGTTTTGCTGCAGTATGTGTAAGTTGGAGCTGATTTGTACTACTGGATATCTAACTGGAGCCACAGATAGGGAATCTGTATTGTTCTTTCTGAAACACAGCATGGAATTAACATTAAACAATCTAAATTAAAAAAAAAACGTGTGTGTGTTTTGTCGCTATGAGGAAAGACTCCGTTTGTGTGGCTCAATAATATTCTGTACTTGAGTCTGCATTGAGTGTATGACATCATTGGAGGAAGTACTTCTACAGAGGTTGTGGGGGGCGTTGTCCCGATGGTCAGGTTACCATGGCAATTTATGGCTTTTTGTACTGCTTGTTGTAACATGAAACCTGAAAAAGGCAGCAGGGTTCAACTAACCCTGACTATAACCACACTAAAACGGTTTCTACTACACTTTACGGCAGTGACTGGTTGTGTGTATTCTAAGAGAACACGTAGTTGGCCTTCCGGAGGGGGTGTTGTGGTTCGAAGGGGTCTAACCTGCGTCTTCTAGCCTCCCCTGACTTCCTGTGGAAAGTCATGCAGCGTGGGGAGGGATGTCACAGAAGTATTGTTGCTTTCACCAAAATAGCAAAACTAACTGAAATATTGCAAACTTCCTCCTTCAGATAGTGTAGTTATAGATAGCTAAGGTCACTTTCAGGGGAGATTTGCAGGATTTTTTTTCTCAGCAGAGCTATTTCTGCATGTGTAGCAGGATCTGGTTACAGGACTCGGATGCACCGGATAAGAACTTAGCAGATGATTACAGCACAATTTTGCTATTTTCTCCTGACAAATCATCCCACTGCTTCTGAAAACACAAAAATAATTATTGGGTCTTGCTAGCTCACATATGCCCCCCTCCTCATGGTGGTGAGTCTGAGTACTACAACTAGGGATGATGTTTGATAAGAAATTATCGAGTTCGAGCCTGTTATCGAATCCTCTTATCGAACCGATTCCTTATCGATTCTCTTATCGAGTCCAGATAGGTGGTTGTATATGGAAAAAAACAATATTTGGTTTAACAAAAGCTCACTTTTATTATATAAGAAAACAATTTAATCTAATAAATAAATAAATATTGACTGTTACCCCCCTAAAAAAATAAAATAAAATAAATAAATATTGACTGTTGTTACCCAAAGTATATTAAGTGGGATTTTTTCAGAAAAACAAATATATACAGTAACACAAAAACAACCTGTCTCTGTGATCACTATAGGTGTATAAATAATAATATAGTGTTAAATAAAATCAGTCCCTTGGGCACTGAAAATAATACAGCTCTCCAAAAAGTGCACTTCTGCTGCTATTTGACATAACTGTTTGTTATGATGCTTTGACATTTTTGCACTTTATTTCTTTATTGAAAGAAAATTCTATGAAGAGAAAAGTTCTTTGCAAATGTGGATACAATGCTAAAAAAATTAAAAGT
Source organism: Entelurus aequoreus (assembly GCF_033978785.1). Taxonomy (NCBI): domain Eukaryota; kingdom Metazoa; phylum Chordata; class Actinopteri; order Syngnathiformes; family Syngnathidae; genus Entelurus; species Entelurus aequoreus. The sequence continues at coordinate 45,508,903 of NC_084743.1, forward strand.
TAAAGCTAAAAAAAGAAATACACTTTGAGTTAACATTAATTCCTTATATGGGGAAAGATGTTATGAGCTAGGGAATATAACAACTACACTACACAGCATGCAACGGGAGTGACGAGCATGCGCGGTAGCCCCGAAAAGTGTTGTTGCATGTCGCCATGCCGGCAGCTAAGAATGAGGTTATGAGCACGCTGTGAAAGTAAACGTCAAGAACTCAGCCAACACGCCTCGTCTGCATTATTTATAATTAGACAGACAACACATATACAGTGTGATTTGGTTTTGTTTACAAGGAAAGAAAAACGAAAGTTAAAAAAGGGAGATGTCATATATGTATGTGCTGCGGTTGCTTTAAGAACGTTGTGACAGCTGCTGTAAACGAGGTACGTTGCTAGCCTGGTTGCTATGTTTCCGGTTGGTCGTAAAAGTGTTGGTCATGTGTTTGTACCCTGCTCAAATCTCTCAGTAAAGTTATTCATTGGATTATACCTTTTCTTTTTGAACTTTATTACACCTTGGAGCGCTTTTTCCCGTCCATTTTGTTCCTGCTTTCGCTATCTGCGCCTAATGACTGAGCTACGTGACGCCATTTCTTGTGATGTCCCACGGGGCATTTCTGGTCGGGACGGGATTCGTTCCGAGGGATTCGAATAAAGAACCAACTCTTTTTCTTTACTATAGTGGTCTCGATAACGGGTACCGGTTCTCAAAAAGGGATTCGAGTCAGAGGACTCGGTTCTTTTCTTATCGAACAACCGAGAAAACCGGTTTCGAGTATCATCCCTAACTACAACGCCCCAGTATGATCCCCTCCAAGGTTTCTCATTGTCATCCCATTGGGTTGAGTTTTTTTCTTGCCCGGATGTGGGATCTGAGCCGAGGGTGTCGTTGTGGCTTGTGCAGCCCTTTGAGACACTTGTGTTTCTAGTAAAACTCACAAAGATACATTATTAGACATTTTGCATGTTTGGTTTAGGAGTTAAGTGTGAATACATTTTTATTGCTTTTTTCGCATTGTTTCACAAACCACGACAACATCCCCCGATCTGAACCCACATCCGGGCAAGGAAAAAACTCCAAAAGCCCAAGCTGAGAAAAAGAAGAAACCTTGGGAATGGGCCGCAGACGTAGGGACTCCCACTCCTGGCTGCAGTGGATTCTGAGTGGTACAATTGTTGGATTTTTACATTAAAAGATGTGTTCATTAGGTAGCCAGCAAGGTCGTAGGGGGACAAGTCAACACAGACATAACCAACTGATGCATAGAAGAGTGGTCCACCCCGGGTCACGATTTTAAACAGCTAGCACATCTTCCAGACTGGTACCTCTCCAGAGATTATTCGTGACCACCTGGAATCCTCTCCATGCATGAATGGAGGGCAGACAAGACAGACAGCAGGTCAATTGGTATAAACAAGATCTATCCAGAAGCTAGAGTATATAAATGAGTTTTATGGTGGGACGTAAAAGCTTCTGAGGGCGCCCGTATAGAAAACGCTCTAGAGCCTGCAGTCTTTTTTTGGACTCTGGGAATGACCAATAAATCTGCATTTTCGGAACGCAGATTAAGGCCGGAACATACAGCATGATACAATCAGCAAGATAGGCTGCTAGACCGGTAAGTATTTTATACGTTACAAACAAAACCTTAAAATTGCATCTTAAGTGCAGGTGCAATATGATCAAACATTCTTGTTCTTGTCGAAAGTCTAGTAGCCGCGTTTTGTACCAACTGTAATCTTTTAATGCTAGACATAGGGAGACCCCAAAATAATACATTACAGTAATCAAGACGAGGCTTAACGAACGCATGAATAATGATCTCAGCGTCGGTGGAGGACAAAATGGGACGCATTTTAGCGATATTACGGAGATGAAAGAAGGCTGTTTTAGTAACACTCTTAATGTGTGACTTAAGAGAGAGAGTTGGGTCAAAAATAATACCCAGATTTTTCACCAAGGTTCTTTGGACAATTGTTTTATTCTTGAAATTTAAGGTGATATTCGTAAACAAGTGCCGGTGTCCAGCAGGGCCGATAATCAGCATTTCCGTTTTCTGAGCGTTGAGTTGCAAAAATTAGTGGACATCTATTGTTTAAGACACGCCTCCAGCTGAATACAATCTGGCATGTTGGTCAGCTTTAGGCATACTTGCCAACCTTGAGACCTCCGAATTCGGGAGATGTGGTGGGGCGGAGGGGAGTTGGGGGCGTGGTTGAGGTGCAGGCAACATACCCCTTCCCCTTCGAGCTATCCTGGATGAAATGAAATTCTTTTTTCCAATCATTTTGGAACTTGCAAGCGTATTTCTTCTTCTTACTCGTCGTCGCCATGTCTCTTCTTAGTTCTTCTGCTTCGTCTTCTTCTTGTTGTGTGTGCAGTTGTGCACTGAGCTCCAAAAGCCGTAGATGTCCCGGAAGAGTTAGTGCTGCAAGGGGTTCTGGGTATTTGTTCTGTTGTGTTTATGTTGTGTTACGGTGCGGATGTTCTCCCGAAATGTGTTTGTCATTCTTGTTTGGTGTGGGTTGACAGTGTGGCGCATACTTGTAACAGTGTTAAAGTTGTTTATACGTCCACCGTCAGCGTGACATGTATGGCTGTTGACCAAGTATGCCTTGCATTCACTTGTGTGTGTGTGTGTGTGTGTGTGTGTGCTTGAAATTAACGTTATCATTAAACCAGTTAAAAGATCATACAACGTGTCAGCATTTCTTGACATCTTGGAGTAAAGACCATTGTTAAACCTGTCCAACGCTACATTATTATGTGACTGGGCTGGCACGTTGTTTATATGGAGGAAAAGCGGACGCCTGGACAGAATGCGGCTGTTAAGGGGTGAAGGTTTCAGGTGAGAGAAGGCTCTAAAGGCAGTGTCTTTAAGGCACGCCCCCATATTGTTGTCCGGGTGGAAATCGGGAGAAATTCGGGAGAATGGTTGCCCCGGGAGATTTTTGGGAGGGGCACTGAAATTCGGGAGTCTCCCGGGAAAATCGGGAGGGTTGGCAAGTGGCTTTAGGCCCCGTTTACTCTAAGCCGGATAAGGTTATCCAGGGTAATTCACACCTAACCCTATCCGTGTCCACACACAACAATACCACCGTTTAAGACCCCCTCCTCCCTTTGCGCGCGTCATATAGTCACCTCTGACCTGGAAGTGTATTCTTTTTACCTGCGACGGTATTGAAAATGGCTGCTCTTGTTTCGAAGAAGAGAGAATTCTTTGTACGGTCTGACGACAAGGTGGAGTTACTCTTAAAAGTGACTCAAGATTACAAAACCTCCATGGTGGCGAGGAACGTTGATTGGGAGTCCAATTAGGCATGTAGAGTTGGGTGTCATCAGCATAACAGTGAAAGGTAACACCTGCCAAGAACCAAACCTTGTTGAATTCTGCAGGTAACCTAACGTCCTCCGAGGGCGATCTCCGATCCGTGATTTGATGCGATCTAAAAAATTTTGAAGGCAGCGCTGAGATCAAGCAACAGCAATACAGATGACGCATTAGCATCCATAGTTAGCAACAAATCATTGGTCAGATCATTTTGCTAGGGCCATCTTCCTAAAGTGATTTGTCCTGAAACCCCGACTGAAACAGTTCAACAAGAATGTTAAACGCTAAGTGTTCATTTCATTGCTGTGCAACAATTTTTGGAGAATTTTAGAGATAGACGGTAAGTGCGAAACCCGGCGCTAGTTTACCAGGAAGTCACAGAGTCGAGGTTTTGATCTTTTAAGCAGAACTGCTGTTTTGAATGCTAAGAGAACTCATCATCATCATCATCATCGGCGATCACTCGAAACGAGTATGATTGTCCTCCTGTTGGTGGTTCCTTCAGGAGAACGCCTGTGCGTGAAATCTTTTAAAGTGGGGAGACTGGTGCACAGACAGCCACCACACTGTCCTTGGCAAAGAGAAGGCCAGGGTCCAATGGCATGGAGACCAAGACAATTGGGGGGCCCATCTTTGCTGCAGCCTTCTTCCGCCTTTGTGACTGTTGTGGAGCTTCTCTGTAACCATCATCCACCCACTCCGCCGTTGAGGTCTTAAAGGCCTACTGAAACCCACTACTACCGACCATGCAGTCTGATAGTTTATATATCAATGATGAAATCTTAACATTGCAACACATGCCAATACGGCCAGGTTAGATTACTAAAGTGCAATTTTAAATTTCGCCCGAAATATCCTGCTGAAAACATCTCGGTATGATGACGCCTGCGCGTGACGTCACGGATTGTAGAGGACATTTTGGGACACCATTGTGGCCAGCTATTAAGTCGTCTGTTTTCATCGCAAAATTCCACAGTATTCTGGACATCTGTGTTGGTGAATCTTTTGCAATTTGTTCAATGAACAATGGAGACAGCAAAGAAGAAAGCTGTAGGTGGGAAGCGGTGTATTAGCGGCCGGCTGCAGCAACACAAACACGTAGCCGGTGTATCATTGTTGACATTCCCGAAAGATGACAGTCAAGCTTTACCATTGGCCTGTGGAAAACTGGGACAACAGAGACTCTTACAAGGAGGACTTTGAGTTGGATACGCAGACGCGGTACCGTGAGTACGCAACCACAGTGTTGCCGTAAGCATTTTGTTTAATTTGTATGTGTAACGCAGTATGCAGCTGCGGCTTCCAAACATTTGATCGCTTGCCCGTACGTGCGTGCCGCTATGTGCATGTCACGTACGTAACTTTGGGGAAATATATGTGCTGTATGAACTTTGGGGAGGTGAACGGTACTTTGAGCTGTGGGATTGAGTGTGTTGTGCGGGTGTTTGATTTGTATTGGCGGGTTATATGGACGGGAGGGGGGAGGTGTTTGTTATGCGGGATTCATTTGTGGCATATTAAATATAAGCCTGGTTGTGTTGTGGCTAATAGAGTATATCTTCCCTATCTGAATCGCTTCCACTGCCCTCTAATCCTTCACTTTCACTTTCCTCATCCACGAATCTTTCATCCTCGCTCAAATTAATGGGGTAATCGTCGCTTTCTCGGTCCAAATCGCTCACGCTGTTGGCGTCCATGATTGTAAACAATGTGCAGATGTGAGGAGCTCCACAACCTGTGACGTCACGCTACTTCCGGTACAGGCAAGGCTTTTTTATCAGCGACCAAAAGTTGCGAACTTTATCGTCGATGTTCTCTACTAAATCCTTTCAGCAAAAATATGGCAATATCGCGAAATGATTAAGTATGACACATAGAATGGACCTGCTATCCCCGTTTAAATAAGAAACTCGCATTTCAGTAGGCCTTTAAGAGAACTGTACTGGAGGGGAGTGATCATTTAATACAATTTAGCATTGACGGTCCTAATATTACAAACAGTTTCACAGAAAGTGTTTGTTTTGTCCCATTAATGAGTCGGGAGAGTTCCTCCAATGTTACCTCTTCAAAATGAGAGAGCTTATTCAGGAAAGGAATTTGCCGTAATGTATACATCCGTATCTGCGTTTATAGAACCCAGTTGGAGACGGGACGTGGCGTCTTCAATCTCCTTTCTATTGAGCTAAAAAAAAATGTTTACTAAAATAATTGCGTCAAGTCATCAGCCGGGTGGGTGGAGCTACTGGGAGAAGTCCCTTGTTAGCTTGCTTGTGCACTAAGGGCATGATTTACTTAGCTCCAAATACCAAAATCAAATAGCGTGTATTATGAGTGGGAGTGTTGCATGCGATCTACTAACACTGCGTGTAAAAGGTGGTGCAGAGCATCCATCCATTTCCTACCGCTTGTCCCTTTCGGGGTCGCGGGGGGTGCTGGAGCATATCTCAGCTGCATTCGGGCGGAAGGCGGGGTACACCCTGGACAAGTCGCCACCTCATCACAGGGCCAACACAGATAGACAGACAACATTCACACACTAGGGCCAATTTAGTGTTGCCAATCAACCTATCCCCAGGTGCATGTCAGGTGCAAACTCCACACAGAAACATCCCGAGCCCGGGATTGAACTCAGGACCTTCGTATCGTGAGGCCCATGCACTAACCCCTGTAATAATAATATATTTCCTAAATAAAAAAACGAACGACGTTAGAAAAAAGAAAAAAAAAACGCCAGCACACAAAAACGCATCAATTGAATTTGTTTTAATCAGCCCCTTAAGTATTTGAGTAGCAATAAAATTATAAAGGGGAATTGTTGAATAGACTATGTATAATATTTGTTTTAGTTCTGTCAGTCCAAATATGTTGACATCATCTGTCTGCAGCGGGAGCGCCACATTTCTCACAGCCGTATGTGGAACTGTCAGTTTGCCCGTTCTTCTGACACGTGCTAAAAAAACATACACAGTGGTTAGTGCTCTCAAAACGGTGATAAGTGTTGATAAATGACATTGATTATGATTATATTTGCATCTTCTCCTCCCAGTATTGTGGGTGTTCTAACAATCAGCATATTTTTGCATATTAGTGAAGACGCAACATGGATTGCAGGCCAAATTCTGCTCACTTAACAGATGCAATCCATTTTGCGTGTGCTATCAGGTTTGCACGTGTTTTAGTACACGCAAACCTTTAGTAAATCAGGCCCCAAATCAAAGACAGGAAAAACTCACAATCTCACCAAGAATATAGTTCAAATGTATTGTCCAAATATGGAAACAAACTTAATACAGTCACAATAATGTTTCAGTGAGAGACAAAAACTTTTTTTTAGGCAATCGATCTTCTGAGGAATAAAATACTTCTTTTGAGCATCACAAGTTTGGTATAAGACAGAAAACTTCACAATACTTATTAAATAGGTATAGCTAGTAATAAATTTTAATAGCTCATTTCAAGATCACTTTTATTATTTTTAAAGCTTAAAGGCCTACTGAAATGAATTTTTTAAAATTTAAACGGGGATAGCAGATCCATTCTATGTGTCATACTTGATCATATCGCGATATTGCCATACTTTTGCTGAAAGGATTTAGTAGAGAACATCGACGATAAAGTTTGCAACTTTTGGTCGCTGATAAAAAAAAGCCTTGCCTGTACCGGAAGTAGCGTGACGTCACAGGTTGAAAGGCTCCTCACATTTCCCCATTGTTTACACCAGCAGCGAGAGCGATTCGGACCGAGAAAGCGACGATTACCCCATTAATTTGAGCGAGGATGAAAGATTCATGGATGAGGAACGTGAGAGTGAAGGACTAGAGTGCAGTGCAGGACGTATCTTTTTTCGCTCTGACCGTAACTTAGGTACAAGGGTTCATTGGATTCCACACTTTCTCCTTTTTCTATTGTGGATCACGGATTTGTATTTTAAACCACCTCGGATACTATATCCTCTTGAAAATGAGAGTCGAGAACGCGAAATGGACATTCACAGTGACTTTTATCTCCACGACAATACATCGGCGAAGCTCTTTAGCTACGGAGCTATTGTGATAGTACATCGGGCTTAAATGCAGATAGAAACAAAATAAATAAACCCCTGACTAGAAGGATAGACAGAAAATCAACAATATTATTAAACCATGGACCTGTAACTACACGGTTAATGCTTTCCAGGCTGGCGAAGCTTAACAATGCTGTTGCTAATGACGCCATTGAAGCTAACTTAGCAACGGGACCTCACAGAGCTATGCTAAAAACATTAGCTATCCACCTACGCCAGCCCTCATCTGCTCATCAACACCCGTGCTCACCTGCGTTCCAGCGATCGACGGAGCGACGATCATAGATGCGGTCGGCGGCCCGGAGACGGAGGAAGTCAAGGTGAGGTCGGCGGCTAGCGCGTCTACTATCCATCTCAAAGTCCTCCTGGTTGTGTTGCTGTAGTCCGCCGCTAATACGCCGATCCCACCTACAGCTTTCTTCTTTGCAGCCTCCATTGTTCATTAAACAAATTGCAAAAGATTCACCAACACAGATGTCCAGAATACTGTGGAATTTTGAGATGAAAACAGAGCTTTTTGTATTGGATCCAATGGGTTCGAATACTTCCGTTTAACTAGTGACGTCACGCGCATACGTCATCATACCTAGACGTTTTCAACCGGAAGTTTAGCGGGAAATTTAAAATTGCACTTTATAAGTTAACCCGGCCGTATTGGCATGTGTTGCAATGTTAAGATTTCATCATTGATATATAAACTATCAGACTGCGTGGTCGGTAGTAGTGGGTTTCAGTAGCCCTTTAAATATGTATTTTTCAAGAAATCTTACCGAGACAATTTAAAATTGTTCCATTGGCAAAGTTTTTTGCTCATTACAAGCAAAATATTAAGTATTAAGGTTTTTTTTTTTTTACTCTTTGTAAGAGGGGCATTTTTTCCAGTGTACTCGCCACTGCCTCGTCTCGCTTCTACACTCTATTTGTCAGTGCACTTAAAGGGGAACTGCACTTTTTTGGGAATTTTGCCTATCGTTCACAATCATTATGAAAAATATGACTACGGGATGGATTTTTATTTTTATGCATTCTAAATAGTAAATACATTTTATCAAAAGTCTGATAACAATGCAGCCTATGTGATCCGTTAAATTCTGCCTAAAGAGCCCCTAAAAAAACATCCAAACACCTCCATTAGGGTTTTATATACATCCATATATGTAATTTAGTCACAGGCACATTTATCATAACATTTAATATTTACGTATTTTAGGCATTTTAGGCATAAACGGCGTATTAATTTCAAAGACACAACACATTTGCCTTTTTTTTTTTTTTGCTTCATCACTGATTATTACTCACTGCAGTCTTCATGAGAGCCAACAAACATGATAAAACATCACTTACTGTACAATGTCTGCTGTCATTAGGATGCTGACTGATAGGATGTTCATATAGTTCCCTTGAGATGAAAAATGTCTCATAATCCTCATGAAGAAACGGGGTGAAGTTGGGGGGGTGATGGGGGCAAGCTTCTTTTCGTGTCGTCCTTGCCAGTTTTGTCTTAAATGGCTGTCAAAGTGTACCAACTTGTCGGAATACCTACTCAGGCTTCTTCTGTCTAAGTGAGATGTATGTTTTATGATCTACAATAAATATTATAGGGAGCAAGGAAGCAGCAAACAACTCGATGATGTAGGGAGACACCCTAGTGATCACGGCACCACTATAAATAGTTTGTCTTATAATAACAATATCACTAATACTTGGTTAATATTCAAGTCACGAAATGTAAATGGAGTATTGTTGGTGCTTTTTGAATGTTTTTTTATTGGATTTTATGGGCGGAATAGTGGAACTCCCATTGGCTGTGCTGTAAGCGGACTTTTATCTACTTAAAGTATTTACAACATCCGTCGTCATGTCTTTCATTATGATTGTGAACCATAGGCAAAACTCCCCCAAAAAGTGCAGGTCCCCTTTAAGACTAAGCGCAGTGTACTTCAAAATGTTACATTCGCTTGCGCACTAACCAGCCAGCCCAGATTAGCGGCAGCAGTCGTATCAGGTTTATGCGCTGTATTTCATCAGGAAATGTGCAGATTTTGTGATTTTAACCACAAAAACTTAGACTTCCTTTTATTTTCATTCAAATTTGAACTTTACAGTACAGATAAGAACCAAATGTCGTTGCATTAGCTCGTTGTAGTGCAGGATAAAAGAGCAATAAAGTGCAGATATAAATAAACAGATTACTGTACAGATAAATATATTGCACTTTTGCATATGCATCCACATTTATGGATGTATGTTATATTGTCTTTTTTATTCCAGCGAGTTAATCCATTTTGAGGGGATTATAATAAAAAGATGAACATTGTAATCATGCAATTGTCATTTCCAGGAAGTGCACAACAACATTAAAGGCCTACTGAAACCCACTACTACCGACCACGCAGTCTGATAGTTTATATATCAATGATAAAATCTTAACATTGCAACACATGCCAATACGGCTTATAAAATGCAATTTTAAATTTCCCGGGAAACTTCCGGTTGAAAACGTCTAGATATGATGACGTTTGCGTGTGACGTCAATGGTTGAAGCGGAAGTATTCGGACACATTGTATCCCAATACAAACAGCTCTGTTTTCATCGCAAAATTCCACAATATTCTGGACATCTGTGTTGGTGAATCTTTTGCAATTTGTTTAATGAACAATGGAGACTGCAAAGAAGAAAGCTGTAGGTGGGATCGGTGTATTAGCGGCTGGCTGCAGCAACACAACCAGAAGGACTTTAAGTTGGCTAGCAGACGCGCTATTCGACGCTAGCCGCCGACCGCATCGATGATCGGGTAAAGTCCTTCGTCGCGCCGTCGATCGCTGGAACGCAGGTGAGCATGGGTGTTGATGAGCAGATGAGGGCTGGCGTAGGTGGATAGCTAATGTTTTTAGCATAGCTCTGACGAGGTCCCGTAGCTAAGTTAGCTTCAATGGCGTCGTTAGCAACAGCATTGCTAGGCTTCGACAGGCGGCACAGCATTAACCGTGTAGTTACAGGTCCAGTGTTTGGTTCGGTGTCTCCTGATAGTAGTATTGTTGATCTTCGCTCTATCCTTCCAGTCAGGGGCTTATTTCTTTTGTTTCTATCTGCATTTAAGCATGATGCTATCACGTTAGCTCCGTAGCTAAAGTGCTTCACCGATGTATTGTCGTGGAGATAAAAGTCACTGTGAATGTCCATTTCGCGTTCTCGACTCTCATTTTCAAGAGGATATAGTATCCGAGGTGGTTTAAAATACAAATCCGTGATCCACAATAGAAAAAGGAGAAAGTGTGGAATCCAATGAGCCCTTTTACCTAAGTTACGGTCAGAGCGAAAAAAGATACGTCATGCACTGCACTCTAGTCCTTCACTCTGACGTTCCTCATCCACAAATCTTTCATCCTGGCTCAAATTAATGGGGTAATCGTCGCTTTCTCGGTCCGAATCGCTCTCGCTGCTGGTGTAAACAATGGGGAAATGTGAGGAGCCCTTCAACCTGTGACGTCACGCTACTTCCGGTATAGGCAAGGCTTTTTTTTATCAGCGACCAAAAGTTGCGAAATTTATCGTCGATGTTCTCTACTAAATCCTTTCAGCAAAAATATGGCAATATCGCGAAATGATCAAGTATGACACATAGAATGGATCTGCTATCCCTGTTTAAATAAGAACATTTCATTTCAGTAGACCTTTAAAGGCCTACTGAAACCCACTACTACCGACCACGCAGTCTGATAGTTTATATATCAATGATGAAATCTTAACATTATAACACATGCCAATACGGCCGGGTTAACTTATAAAGTGACATTTTAAATTTGCCGCTAAACTTCCGGTTCGAAACGCCTCTGAGGATGACGTATGCGTGTGACGTAGCCCGACGAACACGGGTATGCCTTCCACATTGAAGCCGATACGAAAAAGCTCTGTTTTCATTTCATAATTCCACAGTATTCTGGACATCTGTGTTCGTGAATCTGTTTCAATCATGTTCATTGCATTATGGAGAAGGAAGCCGAGCAAGCAAAGAAGAAAGTTGTCGGTGCGAAATGGACGTATTTTTCGAACGTAGTCAGCCACAACAGTACACAGCCGGCGCTTCTTTGTTTACATTCCCGAAAGATGCAGTCAAGATGGAAGAACTCGGATAACAGAGACTCTAACCAGGAGGACTTTTGATTTGGATACACAGACGCCTGTAGAGAACTGGGACAACACAGACTCTTACCAGGATTACTTTGATTTGGATGACAAAGACGCAGACGTGCTACTGTGAGTATGCAGCTTTGGCTTTTTTTTGCGTATGTACGTAACTTTTTTTAAATATATAAGCTTTATGAACCTTGGGTTAGGTGAACGGTCTTTTGGGCTGAGTGATTGTGTGTGTTGATCATGTCTTTGAATTGTATTGGCGTGTTCTATGGAGCTAGGAGCTAGCAGAGGAGCTAGGAGCTAGCATAACACGTACCGTACCGTACGTGCGCGTCACGTACGTAACTTTTTTAAAATATATAAGCTTTATGAACCTTGGGTTAGGTGAACGGTCTTTTGGGCTGAGTGATTGTGTGTGTTGATCGGGTGTTTGAATTGTATTGGCGTGTTCTATGGAGCTAGGAGCTAGCAGAGGAGCTAGGAGCTAGCATAACAAACACGCAGGTGTTATTATGCAGGATTAATTTGTGGCATATTAAATATAAGCCTGGTTGTGTTGTGGCTAATAGAGTATATATATGTCTTGTGTTTATTTACTGTTGTAGTCATTCCCAGCTAAATATCAGGTACCGTGAGTATGCAGCCTTGGCTGCTAAACATTCGATAACTTGACCGTATGTGCGCGTCACGTACGTAACTTTTAAAAAATATATAAGCTTTATGAACCTTGGGTTAGGTAAACGGTCTTTTGGGCTGAGTGATTGTGTGTGTTGATCAGGTGTTTGAATTGTATTGGCGTGTTCTATGGAGCTAGGAGCTAGCAGAGGAGCTAGGAGCTAGCATAACAAACACGCAGGTGTTTTTATGCAGGATTAATTTGTGGCATATTAAATATAAGCCTGGTTGTGTTGTGGCTAATAGAGTATATATATGTCTTGTGTTTATTTACTGTTGTAGTCATTCCCAGCTGAATATCAGGTCACCCCCGGCTCTCACAGCATCTTCCCTATCTGAATAGCTTCAACTCCCCACTAGTCCTTCACTTGCACTTTACTCATCCACAAATCTTTCATCCTCGCTCAAATTAATGGGGAAATTGTCGCTTTCTCGGTCCGAATCTCTCTCACTTCATGCGGCCATCATTGTAAACAATAGGGAACTTTGCGTATATGTTCAACTGACTACGTCACGCTACTTCCGGTAGGTGCAAGCCTTTTTTTTATCAGATACCAAAAGTTGCAATCTTTATCGTCGTTGTTCTATACTAAATCCTTTCAGCAAAAATATGGCAATATCGCGAAATGATCAAGTATGACACATAGAATAGATCTGCTATCCCCGTTTAAATAAAAAAAATTCATTTCAGTAGGCCTTTAAAGGCCTACTGAAATGAAATGTTCTTATTTGGAGCAGCCCTACACTGTTAACATTTGTGCACAGGAAAACTATCAGTACAAAGTAGTCTTGCAGAATTTGTTAGGTACAAATTTGTCCGAGACAGTATACAAAAACCGGGGCAAACTTTTGTCATAGGGAAGTAAATGGGCGTTATGCCCATTTTAAGTAATAAAGATTACACACAGAGTTAGAAAAAAGAACAAAAATAGCATCTGCCCTCTGGTCCTAATGATGTCACCACATCCAGGACTTCAAACCGACAAAAACATCCTTTTGATATTGAAATGATTATCGGTGGTTTTATAATAAACCTAAATTAGCATTCTGTCGTTTTACTCATTTTCATTGGCTATCACTTAGTGTCAAGTAACAATCTTGTTTATTTTGGACGACCATTCAGACTATGTGTTCCTATTTAAAAATAGAACAGTGCATAGCAGAGCCAATGCGTGTGTGTGTGTGTGTGTGTGTGTGTGTGTGTGTGTGTGTGTGTGTGTGTGTGTGTGTGTGTGTGTGTGTGTGTGCGCATTAGCGTGCATTTGTGTCAAGGCCACAGCTTTCCTGTTGATGCCAGGCTGTCAAGAATGCCTCCAGTCAGGGTCATAGGTTAAAAGGATGTGTGTAACTGTTATTTCCCATCACCGATATCATGTGTCATGGAAGACTGTGGTTGCATCGCACATCTTCACAGCTGTGCACTGTAAAGTATCATGTACATCAGTAGGCTTTAAAAAATCTTCTTATGTCAAGATGGAAAATCTGCAATTATGACACGTACATTTATGTTTTTATTTTCTACAGTATTTAGGATGGCAGATACAGCAGTATCTTGTTATCGATCTCATATCAAGTAATTAATACAGGGCCAGTATTGTCGACACCTTGAAATATATGCCTTTACTTTTGTAAGATTGGAATATTGTCACGCGATGCCGATACTACTTGGTGTTGATATTATCAATATTATGTGTGTGTGTTGGTTGCCATGCTCACTACATAAAGGATTTCCACCAAATAGATGGGGTATAAGCTCATAGAGGGGGGGGGGTTACCCACATATGCGGTCCTCTCCAAGGTTTCTCATAGTCATTCACATTGACGTCCCACTGGGGTGAGTTTTCCTTGCCCGTATGTGGGCTCTGTACCGAGGATGTCGTTGTGGCTTGTACAGCCCTTTGAGACACTTGTGATTTAGGGCTATATAAATAAACATTGATTGATTGATTGATTGATTATGAAAATATAAAAACAGATGGCAATTAGGACTACAACAGTAAATAATATTTGTACTTCACCCCCTACGTGGAGGGGTTTATTTACTGTGGAGGATACCATGTTTACATAAACTGTAACTCTTCGTTGTTCTTTCCAATCTTGTGTATATAATACATGTGTATATAATGTATACATCATGTATATACAATTCTGCACTGAAGCAATTATGTGTTTCAAATACTCAGTTACTGTACCTCAGTAATTATTTTCACGTTTGTAATTTTCTTGACTATATCTGTTTGAGTCGACTTTTACTTCAAAAGAAAATGGATGTTTTTTTTAACTTGTTGTCACTTTTCGTTAATTTTTGCTTTGTCTTGGCAGCCAATGGCTGCAAAGGGTACTATTCGACCAATCAAGAAGAAGACTTAGTGGTTTTGGCTATAAGGAAAACGGAACTTAACAGATTTGACGACATGACTCTTTTTGGGTAAAGTAAGTTTTTTGATTTATCATTTTTCACCATTTTTTTATGTTGTGTTTCAAACAGTTAACTTATGAAAGCTAATAGGGGGACGAAATTGAAGACTTCTGTCAGTACACTTCAATGAGTAAGAGCTCTGTATTCTTAGTTCCAGAGGGTGCAAATGTTGACTGTGTAGCTTTCCAAAATCAATTCTGTCTTTGCGCTCTTACAGGAACTTTTACCACGAATTGATTAACGTGGACCCCGACTTAAACAAGTTGGAAAACTTATTCGGGTGTTACCATTTAGTGGTCAATTGTACGGAATATGTACTGTACTGTGCAATCTACAAATAAAAGTCTCAATCAATCAATCAATCAACTGATGGTTGTCTTTACCTCTTTTTCTTTATCTTTTCTCCTTTTAATTGTAAATCCTTCGAGTTATTCCCCCTTCTTTTATGTAGCCAAAATGGCAACGAATGAGGGTGGTAGGTGTCCATCATTGCACACTCACTATTAGTGCTAAATAGCGAGTGCAAACAAGGTGATGGGCTGCATTGCCTAAAAATATATTTTGCAATATATATTGCAGCCACCCACAAAACCAATATTTTTCAATATATATTATTTGGTATGTAAATTGTAATTCAACCATTCCAAAACATTTACAAACAGTCCTCATTGTAATGTCTTAAAACTTTTAATAATCTACTTGCTAATTTACTGTAAAAAAAAAAAAAAAATCTCGCCGCAATGTAACATTTTTGCTAGCAACTAATGTCGCAAAGCCACTTCTGAGTTAGTAATACAAATATCGACAGTACCAATACCAAGAATAGAATCAGTATATGGTCGATACTTATTGTTTACAAACTCAGGAAATAATTCCCTGGACACAGGAGGACTTCAAAGGCAAAAGCTAGAGGTTTTAAATCCAAGCCAAGAGTAAGAAATCCTTTAAATGTTTAATCTATGTTGGTACACCGTCATTCTGTGTTTTTGTCCGATTAAAAGTCTGATCAAAATGTCCTCTTTCAATGAGATTGAATATTTAAAGTATCAGTATCAGCATTGGTGTGATACCAACTACTTGGTATCGAATCAATACCCGCATTTTTAGTGTCACCCAAAACTAATCTAAAGTATCCAAACAGCAGAAGAATGGTTCTGACCACAGAACTTTCGTCCAGAAGGTTTTATCTTTGACCATGTGATGTCAGATGAAACAAAAATTGAGCTGTTTGGCCACAATACCCAGCAATATGTTTGGAGGAGAAAAGGTGAGGCCTTTAATCACAGGAACACCAATCCTACCGTCAAGCATGGTGGTGGTAGTATTATGCTCTGGGCCTGTTTTGCTGCCAATGGAACTGGTGCTTTACAGAGAGTAAATGGGACAATGGAAAAGGAGGATTACCGCCAAATTCTTCAGGACAACCTAAAATCATCAGCCCGGAGGTTGGGTCTTGGGCGCAGTTGGGTGTTCCAACAGGACAATGACCCCAAACACACGTCAAAAGGGGTAAAGGAATGGCTAAATCCGGCTAAAATTAAGGTTTTAGAATGGCCTTCTCAAAGTCCTGACTTAAATGTGTGGACAATGCTGAAGAAACAAGTCCATGTTAGAAAACCAACAAATTTAGCTAAACTGCACCAATTTTGTCAAGAGGAGTGGTCAAAAATTCAAGCAGAAGCTTGCCAGAAGCTTGTGGAAGGCTACCAAAAGCGCCTTATTGCAGTCAAACTTGCCAGGGGACATGTAACCAAATATTAACATTGCTGTATGTATACTTTTGAAGCAGCAGATTTGGTCACATTTTCAGTAGACCCATAATATATTCATAAAAGAACCAAACTTCATGAATGTTTTTGTGACCAACAAGTATGTGCTCCAATCACTCTATCACAAAAAAATAAGAGTTGTAGAAATTATTGGAAACTCAAGACAGCCATGACATTATGTTCTTCTTGTATATAATGATATATATATGCTGTATATATATATACAGTCGTGGTCAAAAGTTTACATACTGTGACGATCTGTCACCTCATTTCTGTTTGTTTCCTTGTTTTTGTATTTACTTCCCGTCAGTGCTCTTATTTTGTTCCATTTTCTGTTTGTTCCGCGGAGCACTGTTTTTTGCTCAGCTGCCATTGATTGGCAGCCGGTCCCCACCAGCTGCCAATCAGCACATGTTCTATTTATGCCTTGTCTCGAGTACTCCTCAGTGGCTCTAAGATCGCTTTATGTTGTGGAACGCTTATGTGCAAGACTGCTTTATTTCTGTTGGTGATAATAAAAATCAGCTTACCTTCTCATCGTCTGCTGGTTCCTGCATCTTGGGGTCTCAAAAACTGCCGCTATGCAAGTTCCTCACATGATCTTCGAGCCACTGAGGAGTGCTCGAGACAAGGCATAAATAGAACATATTGGCAGCAGGTGGGGACCGGCTGCCAATCAGCGACAGGTGAGGAAAAAACAGTGCTCCGCGGAACAAACAGGAAATGGAACAAAATAAGAGCACTGACGGGAAGTAAATACAAAAACAAGGAAACAAACAGAAATGAGGTGACAGATCGTCACAGTATGTAAACTTTTGACCACGACTGTATATATATATACAGCATATATATATATATATATATATATATATATATATATATATATATATATATATATATATATATATATATATATATATATATACACTACCGATCAAAAGTTTGGGGTCACATTGAAATGTCCTTATTTTTTAAGGAAAAGCACTGTACTTTTCAATAAAGATAACTTTAAATGAGTCTTAACTTTAAAGAAATACACTCTATACGTTGCTAATGTGGTAAATGACTATTCTAGCTGCAAATGTCTGGTTTTTGGTGCAATATCTACATAGGTGTATAGAGGCCCATTTCCAGAAACTATCACTCCAGTGTTCTAATGGTACAATGTGTTTGCTCATTGGCTCAGAAGGCTAATTGATGATTAGAAAACCCTTGTGCAATCATGTTCACACATCTGAAAACAGTTTAGCTCGTTACAGAAGCTACAAAACTGACCTTCCTTTGAGCAGATTGAGTTTCTGGAGCATCACGTTTGTGGGGTGAATTAAACGCTCAAAATGGCCAGAAAAAGAGAACTTTCATCTGAAACTCGACAGTCTATTCTTGTTCTTAGAAATAAAGGCTATTCCACAAAATTGTTTGGGTGACCCCAAACTTTTGAACGGTAGTGTATATATACAGTTATATATAGTATATATATATAATTATATATATATATATATATATATATATATATATATATATATATATATATATATATATATATATATATATATATATATATATATATATATATATATATATACTATATATATATATATATATATATATATATATATATATATATATATATATATATATATATATATATATATATATATATATATATATAATGTTTTTTCTTTGTTTGTCCTGTCCAGCTACACATGCAAATCATATTGTTGATGTAAATGTGTAAATGCCCATATTTGCTGTACATATATACAGGACGGTCTCAGAAAATTAGAATATTGTGATAAAGTACTTTATTTTCTGTAATGCAACTAAAAACATGAAAATGTCATACATTCTGTATTCATTACACATCAACTGAAATATTGCAAGCCTTTTATTATTTTAATATTGCTGATTATGGCATACAGCTTAAGAAAACTCAAAAATCTCATCTCAAAAAATTTGAATATTTCCTCAGACCATGTAAAAAATAAAGATTTATAACAGCAAAACAAAATCAAAAATTTGAAAATTTCAATTAATGCACTCAGTACTTGGTTGGGAATCCTTTTGCACGGATTACTGCAAATGCAATGCGGCGTGGCATGGAGGCAATCAGCCTGTGGCATTGCTGAGGTGTTAATTTTCTGAGACAGTCCGGTGTATATATATATATATATATATATATATATATATATATATATATATATATATATATATATATATATATACTACCGTTCAAAAGTTTGGGGTCACCCAAACAATTTTGTGGAATAGCCTTTTTTAATTTCTAAGAACAAGAATAGACTGTCGAGTTTCAGATGAAAGTTCTTTTTTTCTGGCCATTTTGAGCGTTTAATTGACCCCACAAATGTGATGCTCAAAAGAAGGTCAGTTTTGTAGCTTCTGTAACGAGCTAAACTGTTTTCAGATGTGTGAACATGATTGCACAAGGGTTTTCTAATCATCAATTAGCCTTCTGAGCCAATGAGCAAACACATTGTACCATTAGAACACTGGTGTGATAGTTGCTGAAAATGGGCCTCTATACACTTATGTAGATATTGCACCAAAAACCAGACATTTGCAGCTAGAATAGTCATTTACCACATTAGCAATGTATAGAGTGTATTTCTTTAAAGTTAAGACTCGTTTAAAGTTATCTTCATTGAAAAGTACAGTGCTTTTCCTTCAAAAATAAGGACATTTCAATGTGACCCCAAACTTTTGAACGGTAGTGTATGTATATATATATATATATATATATATATATATATATATATATATATATATATATATATATGTATGATATGTATTAAAATAACAGATTTATAATGAATGATTATTACAATTGGATATTAGGAGTATGTGAAAATTCGACTTCTACCTTTTTACTTCCGTGACGACCTTCTCGAAGTTTGGTAATCAATCAGATTCTGATTGATCTGTGCTCATTTCAAAGTAAAATTCATGGTCATTGAAGTGATCTACTCACGTTGTCCACCCTGCAGCAATTAGACTGCCAGCTATTTACAACAAAGCTGTGGACACACCGCGGGCCACATTGCTTATTAAACTTGGGACGTCTTGCGGGCCAAACTGAAGACGCCGGCAGGGCCGCACATGGCCCGCGGGCCGTAGTTTGGACACACCTGGCTTTGGGTACATTTTTTTAACATACTGTTGCATCGTAACTGTCCCACAGCGCAGACAGACAGGAACGCTGCGAGGCAGACGGCTCAGGAAGGTCAAGTCGGTGATGTTTATTTAACCAAGTAGAGATGTTTATATTTTCTGTCACAGAGACAGACAAATGCAATGGCTGTCGTTTCCTCCTAGGAGCCATCCTCACGTTACTGTCACATGTGCGCTGTGTTGTGTCCAGGCCCCCCCTGGTAAGACTTTGCACTCCAGTCAGGAAGAGTCTTTTATTAGTTTTACACAGCGCGGGTGCCAACACGCGCCTTTGCCTTGTGTCTGCGAAGGGAAGTTGTTTCTTTAGCACACACTTGCGTCAAAGAACACACAGTCACTCCACAGGGCCGGGTGGGGAATTCATACGACAGGATGCTACTTCTAGGAGGAAACCCTCTTCTCACTTGCTGTGTGTATATGTGTATGTGTGGGTGTGTGTATGCATGTGTGTGTATGCATGTGTGTATGTATGCATGTGTGTGTGCAATGCCATCAATTATCCAAAAGGAGGAAATGGGATGAACTCCCTTCACTGGTATTCCGGGATCATATTTTTTTTCCTCAAACGTCTTCTTTCAACACATAAATGTGAAACTGCACACAGCAGTCAGCCTTGCAAGACACACATCCTCTGCCTGTGACATCCATCTTGCGCTCCATATCCTCCCTGTGCTCCCTTGGCCCGAGTGCTAACATCCTCTGGTGGTAGCGAGGGGAAGCCGGCCCTCAGTGTGGCTCTCCACTCTGCAGAAGGTAACACGCCTCACTCACACTTTGCTTTGTCCCCCCTGCTTGTTTTTAAACACTGATTTTTGCAATGCGTTTTTTCAGCTGTAGCCCGGAATAGTCCTCTGATCGCATCCCGAGGCCAGGATTTGCAGACGTGGGTCTTCGCTCTTCAGGGGAGTTCTTTAATTTAGTCTAGACGTAAATCAAAAAAGGCACGATGATGGAGCTGAGGATCAAGCTGATCCCAACAGGAGAGATCATCCTTTCGCCGGGGAAAAATGGGGAAAACTACTGCCACCACTGCAAGGTCAGTTCATACACTGTCGTCGGATCGCAGGCCAGATCGAGTGGCGGACTTTTTCTCTTTTTGATTGAGAAGTTTATTGACATCTTAAAGAATTGAATCCATGTAATGTTTTAAAAAGGCAAATGAATGGCACAAAAAGCCAAAAGGCTTGTTTCCATTGTGGTCCATTACATATTCATCACATTTGATACATTCAATAATAAAAGTTATATAACCTATAACATTATGTACATGTACACAGTATACATGTCAGGTGATTTGAAGAACAATATATACAAAAAATGGGGGCTTGGGTATATATACACTATGTACATGACACTATGTACATGACTATGCACATGTTGACTCCAAGAGTGTGCAAAACAGAATGAGAAAATTAGAGATGTCCGATAATGGCTTTTTTGCCGATATCCGATATTCCGATATTGTCCAACTCTTGATTACCGATTCCGATATCAACCGATACAGATATATACAGTTGTGGAATTAACACATTATTATGCCTAATTTTGTTGTGATGCCCCGCTGGATGCATTAAACAATGTAACAAGGTTTTCTAAAATAAATCAACTCAAGTTATGGAAAAAAATGCCAACATGGCACTGCCATATTTATTATTGAAGTCACAAAGTGCATTATTTTTTTTAACATGCCTCAAAACAGCAGCTTGGAATTTGGGACATGCTCTCCCTGAGAGAGCATGAGGAGGTTGAGGTAGGCGGGGTTGAGTTGGGTGGGGGGTTAGGGGGTAGTGGGGGGTGTATATTGTAGCGTCCCGGAAGAGTTAGTGCTGCAAGGGGTTCTGGGTATTTGTTCTGTTGTGTTTATGTTGTGTTACGGTGCGGATGTTCTCCCGAAATGTGTTTGTCATTCTTGTTTGGTGTGGGTTCACAGTGTGGCACATATTTGTAACAGTGTTAAAGGCCTACTGAAACCCACTACTACCGACCACGCAGTCTCATAGTTTATATATCAATGATCAAATCTTAACATTGCAACACATGCCAATACGGCCGGGTTAACTTATAAAGTGCAATTTTAAATTTCCCGCTAAACTTCCGGTTGAAAACGTCTAGATATGATGACGTATGCGCGTGACGTCAATCGTTGAAACGGAAGTATTCGGCCCCATTGAATCCAATACAAAAAGCTCTGTTTTCATCTCAAAATTCCACAGTATTCTGGACATCTGTGTTGGTGAAACTTTTGCAATTTGTTTAATGAACAATGGAGACAGCAAAGAAGAAAGCTGCAGGTGGGATCGGTGTATTAGCGGCTGGCTGTAGCAACACAACCAGGAGGACTTTGAGATGGATAGCAGACGAGCTAGCCGCCAACCTCACCTTGACTTCCTCCGTCTCCGGGCCGCCGACCGCATCTATGATCGGGTGAAGTCTTTCGTCGCTCCGTCGATCGCTGGAACGCAGGTGAGCACGGGTGTTGATGAGCAGATGAGGGCTGGCTGGCGTAGGTGGAGCGCTGATGTTTTTAGCATAGCTCTGTGAGGTCCCGTTGCTAAGTTAGCTTCAATGGCATCGTTAGCAACAGCATTGTTAAGCTTCGCCAGGCTGGAAAGCATTAACCGTGTATTTACATGTCCATGGTTTAATAGTATTGTTGATCTTCTGTCTATCCTTCCAGTCAGGGGTTTATTTATTTTGTTTCTATCTGCATTTAAGCACGATGCTATCACGTTAGCTCCGTAGCTAAAGAGCTTCACCGATGTATTGTCGTGGAGATAAAAGTCACTGTGAATGTCCATTTCGCGTTCTCGACTCTTATTTTCAAGAGGATATAGTATCCGAGGTGGTTTAAAATACAAATCCGTGATCCCCAATAGAAAAAGGAGAGAGTAAACCCTTGTACCTAAGTTACGGTCAGAGCGAAAAAAGATACGTCCTGCACTGCACGCTAGTCCTTCACTTTCACGTTCCTCATCCACGAATTTTTCATCCTCGCTCAAATTAATGGGGTAATCGTCGCTTTCTCGGTCCGAATCTCTCTCGCTGCATTGAAAACAATAGGAAAATGTGAGCAGCCCTTCCTCCTGTGACGTCACGCTACTTCCGGTAGGGGCAAGGCTTTTTTTATCAGAGACCAAAAGTTGCGAACTTTATCGTCGTTGTTCTATACTAAATCCTTTCAGCAAAAATATGGCAATATCGCGAAATGATCAAGTATGACACATAGAATGGATCTGCTATCCCCGTTTAAATAAAAAAATGTCATTTCAGTAGGCCTTTAAAGTTGTTTATACAGTGTGACCTGTATGGCTATTGACCAAGTATGATTTGCATTCACTTGTGTGAGTGATAAGCCGTAGGTATTATGTGATTTGGCCGGCACGCAACAGCAGTGCCTTTAAGGTTTATTGGCGCTCTGTACTTCTCCCTACGTCCTTTTAAAAAGTCATACATTTTACTTTTTGAAACCGATAATTTCCGATATTACATTTTAAAGCATTTATCGGCCGATAATATCGGCAGCCCGATGTTATCGGACATTCTCTAGAGAAAATATACAGGTATATACACTATAACCACATATAAACCTGTTTGATGCTTCGAAGAGTTGCTGGGGATCGATTTTGGTTCCTATCAGGTAGAGGTTGAGCTGAGCCATGATTTTATAGCAGTTTAAGTAAAATTTAGTAGGGAAGTTCGAATTTTAAAGGCCTACTGAAATGAATTTTTTTTATTTAAACGGGGATATCAGATCTATTCTATGTGTCATACTTGATCATTTCGCGATATTGCCATATTTTTGCTGAAAGGATTTAGTATAGAACAACGACGATAAAGATCGCAACTTTTGGTATCTGATAAAAAAAGGCTTGCCCCTACCGGAAGTAGCGTGACGTAGTCAGTTGAACATATACGCAAAGTTCCCTATTGTTTACAATGATGGCCGCATGAAGTGAGAGAGATTCGGACCGAGAAAGCGACAATTTCCCCATTAATTTGAGCGAGGATGAAAGATTTGTGGATGAGTAAAGTGCAAGTGAAGGACTAGTGGGGAGTTGAAGCTATTCAGATAGGGAAGATGCTGTGAGAGCCGGGGGTGACCTGATATTCAGCTGGGAATGACTACAACAGTAAATAAACACAAGACATATATATACTCTATTAGCCACAACACAACCAGGCTTATATTTAATATGCCACAAATTAATCCTGCATAAAAACACCTACGTGTTTGTTATGCTAGCTCCTAGCTCCTCTGCTAGCTCCTAGCTCCATACAACGCGCCAATACAATTCAAACACCTGATCAACACACACAATCACTCAGCCCAAAAGACCGTTCACCTAACCCAAGGTTCATAAAGCTTATATATTTTTAAAAACTTACGTACGTGACGCGCACATACGGTCAAGCTATCAAATGTTTAGCAGCCAAGGCTGCATACTCACGGTACCTGATATTCAGCTGGGAATGACTACAACAGTATATAAACACAAGACATATATATACTCTATTAGCCACAACACAACCAGGCTTATATTTAATATGCCACAAATTAATCCTGCATAAAAACACCTACGTGTTTGTTATGCTAGCTCCTAGCTCCTCTGCTAGCTCCTAGCTCCATAGAACACGCCAATACAATTCAAACACCTGATCAACACACACAATCACTCAGCCCAAAAGACAGTTCACCTAACCCAATGTTCATAAAGCTTATATATTTTTAAAAAGTTACGTACGTGACGCGCTCATACGGTCAAGCTATCAAATGTTTAGCAGGCAAGGCTGCATACTCACGGTACCTGGTATTCAGCTGGGAATGACTAAAACAGTAAATAAACACAAGACATATATTTACTCTATTAACCACAACACAACCAGGCTTATATTTAATATGACACAAATGAATCCTGCATAAAAACACCTACGTCTTTGTTATGCTAACTCCTAGCTCCTATGCTAGCTCCTAGCTCCATAGAACACGCCAATACAATTCAAATACCTGATCAACACACACAATCACTCAGCCCAAAAGACCGTTCACCTAACCCAAGGTTCATAAAGCTTGTATATTTTAAAAAAGTTACGTACATACGCAAAAAAAAAGTTGCGCACATACGGTCAAGCGATCAAATGTTTAGAAGCCAAAGCTGCATACTCACGGTAGCACGTCTGCGTCTTTGTCATCCAAATCAAAGTAATCCTGGTAAGAGTCTGTGTTGTCCCAGTTCTCTACAGGCGTCTGTGTATCGAAGTCAAAAGTCCTCC
The DNA here is from genome assembly GCF_033978785.1 of Entelurus aequoreus. NCBI lineage: Eukaryota > Metazoa > Chordata > Actinopteri > Syngnathiformes > Syngnathidae > Entelurus > Entelurus aequoreus. The sequence goes on from NC_084743.1 coordinate 45,533,755, forward strand.
TGGTTAGAGTCTCTGTTATCCGAGTTCTTCCATCTTGACTGCATCTTTCGGGAATGTAAACAAAGACGCGCCGGCTGTGTACTGTTGTTGCTGACTTTGTTCGAAAAATACGTCCGTTTCGCACCGACAACTTTCTTCTTTGCTTGCTCAGCTTCTTTCTCCATAATGCAATGAACATAATTGCAACAGATTCACAAACACAGATGTCCAGAATACTGTGGAATTATGAAATGAAAACAGAGCTTTTTCGTATTGGCTTCAATGTGGAAGGCATACCCGTGTTCCCCGGGCTACGTCACGCGCATACGTCATCCTCAGAGGCGTTTCGAACCGGAAGTTTAGCGGCAAATTTAAAATGTCACTTTATAAGTTAACCCGGCCGTATTGGCATGTGTTATAATGTTAAGATTTCATCATTGATATATAAACTATCAGACTGCGTGGTCGGTAGTAGTGGGTTTCAGTAGGCCTTTAAGGTCTGTTGGTCGTGCATTCCACTGTGTGGTGGCAAAATAGTACAATGCATTTTTTCCCATGAGAGTCTTGAATTTGGGGGGGACGAGGTCTGAGGAACTCCCTCTCGTGTAGTACCTGTGAGCATCACATAGTCTGGTGAAATAGTTGGACAGGTACTTGGGGACAGTTTCTCTGAGTATTTTGAATACCAGGCACATTGTGATTTGGTGTACTCTTTCCTCAGCTCTAAGCCATCCCAATTTGGTAAAGTGGGCTTGAGTTAGGTGAGTCTCTTCCTTTTGTGCAGCTCATTCGCTGAGCAAAAGCCAAGGTTACACTGTCACGAATAGAATACTTCTACCAGTACACTTCAACAGTTATAATATTACATAACGATCGCTCAAATATTGCCCGTATCGGTCTGTTCCGAACCTTTTACTGATCGCAATATTTCCCCTCTTCTCTCCTTCTTTAATCGTGAATTGCAACTAGGGTTGGGCGATATATGGAGTTTGTAAGATATATCGATATATTTTTAAACAAGATATGAATTAAGAAAATATCGTATTATCGATATAATTTATTTCACGTTAAAATTACCAAACGCCGCTTATTTGTTGTGTTCCTTGTTCTCACCCCTCCCCCACTATGGGCTACTAAACCCCTCCCCTTCCTCCTTCCAAGACGTGCTTGCACGTATAAGAACATTCATGATTGGTTGGTTGTTTACTATGATGAGTCACGATTGGTTAGGGACAGGCCAATCAGAAGCAAGATAGGGCGGGTCATCAACCCAGGAAAGGAAATCACAAAGTGCCTGCCTGCAAATGTATTTTTTTATCTGAGTTTTTATATTATTTCAATCAATCAATCAATCAATCAATCAATGTTTATTTATATAGCCCTAAATCACAAGTGTCTCAAAGGGCTGTACAAGCCACAACGACATCCTCGGTACAGAGCCCACATACGGGCAAGGAAAACTCACCCCAGTGGGACGTCAATGTGAATGACTATGAGAAACCTTGGAGAGGACCGCATATGTGGGTAACCCCCATTTATGTTATTTATTTTATATAGAAATAATATTTTTCTATTTTATTTATATTATGTAATTGTGTACTACTTAAACAGTTTCTTTTATGTGCTGTTAAAGGCCTACTGAAATGAGATTTTCTTATTTAAAAGGGGATAGCAGATCCATTCTATGTGTCATACTTGATCATTTCGCGATATTGCCATATTTTTGCTGAAAGGATTTAGTAGAGAACATCGACGATAAAGTTCGCAAGTTTTGGTCGCTGATAAAATAAAGCCTTGCCTGTACCGGAAGTAGCGTGACGTCACAGGTTAAAGAGCTCCTCACATTTGCACATTGTTTACACCAGCAGCGAGAGCGATTCGGACAGAGAAAGCGACGATTACCCCATTAATTTGAGCGAGGATGAAAGATTTGTGGATGAGGAAAGTGAGAGTGAAGGATTAGAGTGCAATGCAGGACGCCAGGGTGTATCTTTTTTCGCTCTGACCGTAACTTAGGTACAAGAGCTCATTGGATTCCACACTTTCTCCCTTTTCTATTGTGGATCACGGATTTGTATTTTAAACCACCTCGGATACTATATCCTCTTGAAAATTAGAGTCGAGAACGCGAAATGGACATTCACAGTGACTTTTATCTCCACGACAATACATCGGTGAAGCACTTTAGCTTCGGAGCTAACGTGATAGTATAGTGCTTAACTGCGGATAAAAACGGAAGAAATAAGCCCCTGACTGGAAGGATAGACCGAAGATCAACAATACTACTATTACTTCTACTATCAGGAGACACCGAACCAAACCCTGGACCTGTAGCCACACGGTTAATGCTGTCCAGCCTGGCGAAGCCTAGCAATGCTGTTGCTAACGACGCCATTGAAGCTAACTTAGCTACGGGACCTCGACAGAGCTATGCTAAAAACGTTAGCTCTCCACTTACGCCAGCCCTCATCTGCTCATCCCCACCCGTGCTCACCTGCGTTCCAGCGATCAACGGCGCGACGAAAGACTTCACCCGATCATCGGTGCGGTCGGCGGCCAGCGTCGGATAGCGCGTCTGCTATCCAACTCAAAGTCCTCCTGGTTGTGTTGCTGTAGACAGCCTCTAATACACCGATCCCACCTGCAGCTTTCTTCTTTGCTGTCTCCATTGTTCATTAAACAAATTGCAAAAGATTCACCAACACAGATGTCCAGAATACTGTGGAATTTTGCGATGAAAACAGAGCTTTTTGTATTGGGACACAATGGTGTCCCAATACTTCCGCTCAATCCGTGACGTCACGCGCAAACGTCATCATACCGAGACGTTTTCAGCCGGATATTTCCCGGGAAATTTAAAATTGCACTTTATAAGTTAACCTGGCCGTATTGGCATGTGTTGCAATGTTAAGATATCATCATTGATATATAAACTATCAGACTGCGTGGTCGGTAGTAGTGGGTTTCAGTAGGCCTTTAATACCCATCTTGACTAACTGGGTTAATAAAAGTGTTTACAGTACAGTTGTCATTCACTTCAGTTGTACTGAATATCACTCAAAAATAAATATCTTTATAAATACAACGAGATATATATCGAATATCGAGTTTAAGTGAAAATATATCGAGATATACTTTTTCGTCCATATCACCCAGCCCTAATTGCAACCACATTCTCTTCCACTATATGTACCCAAAATGGCAACTATTAAGGGTCGTACATACAATAGGTGCCTATCAGGTGGCTCAGGTGGTAGAGCGGCCCTGGCAGCAACTTGAAGGTTCCTGGTACTAATCCAGCTTCCGCCATTGTGTCCTTGCGCCAGACACTTCGCCAGCCTTGCTGATGATGGGTTAGCACCCTGCATGGCAGCTTCTGCCATCAGTGTGCGGATGTGTGTGCACACTAGAAAATGCTGGGTTATTTTGACAACCCAATTTATGAGTTGCAAATGTTGGGTTAAATTTTGGAGTTGTTTTTATGAAGAGCAATCCATTTTTGGGGTTATAATGATATTATTTTTTTACGCAATTTCTGGGGTTTCAAAACTATAGACCATTTTTCAATGAGTAATGCATTTTTGGGTGAAAGGCTTTTTAAAATTTTTATTAAAAAGGTACTTTTTTCTTGAAGGGAATTTGGTAACACTTTAGTATGGGGAACACATATTCACCATTAATTACTTGCTTATTACCTCCAAATTAGTAACATATTGGCTCTTAAATAGTCATTATTAAGTACTTATTAATGCCTTATTCTGCATGGCCTTATATACAACCAGTAAGCCATTAATTAAGAATCTTCCCTCAATAACCTCAGAATTATTGCTTATTAGTAACCCTAACCCTTATATGTTCCCCCAATGTCCAAATAACTCTAAATTAAGTATTTGTTACTTTAATAAGCAACTAATTAATGGTGAATATGTTCCCCATACTAAAGTGTTAGCGGGAATTTTATTAAGGATTAATCTCATTAACATTATTTACAATCACACATCTTATGTACATGAACATATTTGAGCATGCTGTATAGAACTACTATGACCATACACTGCAATTTTTGTAAAAAAAAAAAAAAGTCAGTCATATCTTGCTTTTGAGCATATTTTAATGGAATAAAATTAATTTTGATCAGTAGTTGGGAAGGAGTAGGACAAACCAGCAGTAACATTTGTAATTTTTAACCAACTATTGGGTCAATGAGCGCTAAATTGCACAACCCAACAGTTTTGGGTTGCGCAATTTAACCCCAATAGGTTTGGAATAACCCAACATTGTAGTGAGCATAACTCAGCTTTTGTGTTAAATACATTCAACCCAATAGTTGGGTTACGAATCAACCAAAATTGAGTTAGCATAACTCAACTTTTGTTTTAAATAATTCAACCCAATAGTTTGGTTGGGAATAACCAATGTTGGGACTAACGCGTTACAAAGTAACGCGTTACTGTAACGCCGTTAGTTTCGGCGGTAACTGGTAATCTAACGCGTTATTTTTTATATTCAGTAACTCAGTTACCGTTACTACATGATGCGTTACTGCGTTATTTTACGTTATTTTTTATGTAGTATCGGCTAGAAACAGAAGATCTGAGTGTGTTTTATTGCAGCGCTACGGTGTCGTTCTTCTGAATGTCTTGTGTCACACGGAGGAGCCGCGCTGTGTGTGTGTCTGAGTGTGGGGAAAGAGAGGGAGGGGAGGGGTGCGCGCAGCAGCATTCGTGGGGCGGAGACAGAGAGAGCGAGAGAGTTGTTAACGCGCATGCGTCGCCAGGCTCAGCTTTTTATCGATAGATTTATCAGATTTAATTTTTTATTAACTATAGCAGGGGTGTAACAAGTGTGCACCGGAGGCCATTTGCAGCCCACAGCTAATGTTTTAAAGGCCCACAGCACATTCTAAAAATACTATTAAAATAAACAAAAACATAACAAAATTGAAATAAAAAAGCTTAAAGGTTAAATGTAATTTAGAAAGAGTTGCAATGTTGACTAATAAAACAAAGCTGTTTTTTTTTCTTTCAAACGGTCATTGCTCAAAACATAATATTGAATCAAAATCAATGTTATTATGAATTATAGTACACACACTCTGTCAATTCTCTTATATACTCTTTATTTCTAGACTTCTAGGGTATTTGATTATCACATCACTCTAAATGTATAGACTATAAAGTTCACAAACAAAAAGAGGGATGCTAGTGGGGTAGGCCAATCTTTCCTTATCTCTAAACTAAAACTGGGGAAATGTGTAGAGTGTTCTGGGCTTCAGACATGATTTTATTTCAGAATTCCTTGAGAGAAAAAACGCCTGGTTAGGCTTTGGTATGTAAAGTTAAAGTACTTCCTTGGTTTACAGCTATGTTGTTATTATGCTGTTTGTTACTTATGTATGTTATGTTGCAGCTATTTAAAATAGTTTTGTCAATTTGTTCTGGCCTGAAATAAATTGGCTCTTAGAAACATATCTTTGTCTTTGTGTGTTGTATGTAGAGCACATTGCTTAGCAGAGTTCAGTGATGCAAATGCATGTCAAGTTGATCAACAGATTGTATTATTCTCCAGTGCAATAACAGTACTGAAATGAAGGCTATAAGGGCATTAATGGGAGCTTTAAAAAAAGAAAAGAAAAAGTAACTGAATAGTTACTTTTCACAGTAACACATTACTTTTTGGTGTAAGTAACTGAGTTAGTAACTGAGTTACCTTTGAAATAAAGTAACTAGTAACTGTAACTAGTTACTGGTTTTCAGTAACTAACCCAACACTGGGAATAACCCAACATTAGGTTATCATAACTCAACTTTTTCGTTAAATAATTCAACCCAAAATGTTGAGTTAAAATAACTCAAATAAGGGGTTTGTCCTTTTCTGAGCCAGCAGTTGGGTTAAAATTGGGTTATTTTTTAACCCAACATTTTTTAGTGTGTGTGAAAGTGTTGTATAATGTAAAACGCTTTGGGTGGTATCGTGCTGGTATAGTAAAGCGCTATATAAAATACAGACCATTTACACTGCCACTCACCATTTTGGCACTGCTTTTTGCCATAACTGCACTTTTTTGAGGGATTTTGCCTATCATCCACAATCCCTATGTGGGACAAGAACAAACATGCGCGTTCTAAATAGTGAAAAACTGCTAGTACGAGGCGGCGAAAAATACATGTATATGACATCCATCTACTCTGTCTATAAAGCGCTTCATAATGCATAAAAAAACATGCTTAATTTCCATGCCGTGACCTGTCAACCAAGGTATAGCTACATTGTTACTGTGAGAGCTAATGAAGACAAAATATTTTTTTAGCGTCATGATACATGGCCTTGCTCACACGGCTCCTCCAACCACCAAGGAGTGCCTCCTTTGAGAACAAAAATGTACAGATTCTCGACAGGGAGGATGGATGGTACGAAAGAGGAGTGAGGGAAACCATCTATATCAAGGTTGAAAAACCATCCCTAAACAGAGGAGGTGGTCTGCAACACCGTCTGTCTCCCACATACAACACTGTCCTTTCAGCCATTACTAAAAGACTCTGCAATTTAGCCTCCAACAAATAACAGGAGTTAGAAACATTCACAGAAGGTGACCAGAAGTCTGTTTGTGCCATTTGTTTACAACTGAATGGAATGCTCACATGGGGGATTTCGACTATTTTGGACTGGTAGTTGTCGATCCACATTGATCGTTCTGCCACACAATACCTCAACGCTAACGAGGGGAAATTACACTTCAACGACTGTCGTCGGCTTTGACAGTTAAGATTGCTTGTTTGCATCACCACGATAGGGTGAACCCATCCTTGCCCAGGCACACCCTCCTGGTCTTGGAGTAAAAATATTTGGGGTTTTGGCACTAGTCGTTAGACTAGATCTGACCAATCTAAGGCTATGTCTACACTGAGTTGTTTAACCCCTTAAACGAATAATTATTTAGCCTCAGCCCCGTTTCGGCCACACTAAACCAGCATTTAAGGTTCTCCTCCTTGGATCATTTTTTACACGGGTAAGTGCGCCGTGTATTTCTTGAATCTTCGGCTCTTAGCTTTGTACGGACTCATTGATCGTTTACAAACTGAGTTCGGAGAGGAAGTGACGCCAGAAAGACCGCGCCCCACACAGGAAGTGACGCCAGAAAGACCGCGCCCCACACAGGAAGTGACGTCAGAAGGAACGCGCCACAGCCAGCCTCATAATAAAGCGGTTTCGTAACTCAGAGCTAACCACTGGAAATATGAAGGCGAGTCATCCAGACATGCCCGTGTTTCTCCTCCTTCTACATGTACGGACGCTTGTGGAAATTACACATGAATACCTTAAGAGAAAGCGATTGCAGCTATTTGGGATACAACACTTCTCAGACGGCAAGAGAACTTTCCAATGTCCAGGTCAGCTGTGATTCTACTTACCGAAAAACTTTGTCCATTTGTCGAAGGAGAGTCGACGAGAATGCGAGCTCCCGTGGATGTGATAAAAAACGTAGCGTGTGCTTTGTATTACCTGGTCGTCGAGGAAAACGGCGAATGCATTTGGACTGGCAAAGCAGACTGTATCAGTTATTGTCCGCCATGTATGTCGCGGACTCAACGTCTCGGTCCAGAGTATATAAAGTCACCAAAAACGAACAGACAATGAAGGTGAGGGCAAACGAGTGAGGAGTGTCCT